>NC_088866.1:8728526-8817278 GCF_032884065.1 Artemia franciscana
TTTAATTAGAAAAAAAAAAAAAAGTATTAATGTTGTTCTTTACTTTCATTTAAAAAAAAACTTGTTTCTTTTTCTATTTAATTTCTGGACTTTGACTTGAGAAAAAAGGAGTGAAGGAGGAGGCCAAGTTCCCCTCCAATTTTTGATTACTTAAAAAGGCAAGTAGAACTTACTATATGTAAACACAGGTCAAAGTTTGTAACTTGCAGCCCTTCCCACGGGAACTGCGGGGGAGTAAGTCGTCCCTAAAGACATAGTTATTAGGTTTTTCGACTACGGTGAAAAAAATGGCTATCTCAGAATTTTGAATCGGTGACTTATGGGAAAAAATGAGCGTGGGAGGGGACCTAGGTGCCCTCTAATTTTTTTGGTCACTTAAAAAGGGCACTAGAACTTTTCATTTGCGTTAGAATGAGCCCTCTCGCGAAATTCGAGGACCACTCAGTCGATACGATCACCCCTGGGAAAAAAAACAAACAAAAAAACAAATAAACACGCATCCGTGATCTGTCTTCTGGCAAAACATGCGAAATTCCACATTTTTGTAGATAGAAGCTTGAAACTTCTACAAAAAGGTTCTCCAATACGTTGAATCTGATGGTGTGATTTTCGTTAAGATTGTATGACTTTTAGGGGTGTTTCCCCCTATTTTCTAAATGAGGCAATATTCTCAGGCTCGTAACTTTCGATGGGTATAACTGATCTTGATGAAACTTATATATTTAAAATCAGCATTAAAATGCGATTCTTTTGATGTAGCTATTGGTATCAAAATTCCATTTTTTAGAGTTTTGGTCACTATTGAGCCGGGTCGCTCCATACTACAGTTCGTTACCACGAACTGTTTGATAACCGACTCCAACCTTGACTCCAGACATTTTCAATACCGACTACAACTCCGACTCCGTTCAACAAAATTTACTGAAACCCGACTCCAACTCTGAATTAAGATTAACAGAGTGCAACTCCGACTCTAGACATTTTGATATACCGACTGCTACTCCGACTCCATTCAGCAAAAATTTACTAATTCTTTAAATCCGACTCAAGAGTCTTGGATTTTTTCACAGCTTTCGTTTCTGTACAATTTTTCTTCTTGTACTGCATATTTTTAATTGATGGGATAAAATATGTATAAGTCTATGTTACCTTTGAAACATTTTGTTATATATATATATATATATATATATATATATATATATATATATATATATATATATATATATATATATATATATATATATATATGCTTATTTCAGGTGTTTCAATCCTCTTTCTCCTTACAGTAAAAAAAAAATGCGATCGGCAAAGGGGAAGCCCTCAACTTTTTCCCTTGAGCTTCTAGAATATAACAGCAGGTAGCAATATGGTAACTGTTCTCTGTCACTTCCCTAGTTGAAACTGTTACGAAAATTGTATCTTCATTTTCCACCTAACCTATCTGCTTCAAACAGTTATTGCTAAATGCTTGTTTTTTTTTTCTTAAGTGTGTTTTGATCTTGGGCTGCTCAAGTTCAAGTTCGAGATAAGAGTATACTGACTAATTACATTTTTTTTATGCCTGAATTTTAACAAAAATATGTTCTTTATTTCAGGAAAAATACGAACCTCCGTATGTAATTTTTTTTTTCGTAAGTGTGTTTTGATCTTGGGCTGCTGAGATAAGAGTATGCTGACTAATTACATTTTTTTTATGCCTGAATTTTAACAAAAATATGTTCTTTATTTCAGGAAAAATACGAACCTCCGTATGTAATACTGTCTCAGATACAACCAGGGGGAAAAGCTAGCTTGACATACAAGGATATACGACCTAATGTCATCTCTCCGCAAGTTGTTGCTCATATTCAAACAAGGGCCAAACAGCATCTTAGTGCAAGTAAGTTATTGTCGCTGCTCTATTTATCTGCTGGTAAACATGTTTTTGGATTTTAGTATGTATTTTTTCTTGGTATCATTTTCTGTGTTAGAGATTTTCTGTCTTAAGACATTATTAAATGCGGAAAAAACAACAACAACAAAAAAAAACAGCGGGATATATTTATTTAATGCAGTGAAAGATGACAGAGCAAAATAAATTGACTACTTTTTCTTAGAAAAAAAAACTGACGCAAGAACAAAAATTTCTGAACTTTCATCAAAAATATATTCTTCAAACATCCCTAATTCTAGGAATAATTGGGCAACAGCAAAAAATAAAATGTTCCAAGACCAAATGAACACAGGAGCGACAAAAACGAACAGTCCCCTACTAATGACACAAATATCCAGGACATTTCTAATTTACATCTGTAGAAAAATGTATTATGTGTTTTTTTTTTTTTAGAAATATGAACAGTATCAAATATTGTACATAATAAAAATCGATGAAATTTTAACTAACTATTAATGACCCTGTTTTCATATTGGTCTCAATAGCCTGTCTGTTTTTTTTTTATTATTATTTTCTTTTGTTTATCATTAACAGAAATTAAGGATGGATTAACATCTGACGCAAACATCCATTGTTTCCTCAATTCATTCCCATTTTTGAAAGATTCATCATTGTCCGCACATTTTCAAAATATCTATAACAGCCTGACGAACCAAGTGAAGCTGGTATCCATCTTTTTGAATTTCAAATTACTTGGCATATCACGCAATCCTTCCCCGCCAATATTTTTTTTTTTGGGGGGGGGGAGATGATTGTTATTTATGTCATCTTTTTTGTGGTGTATATTATAGAATACTGTATTGTATGGCCTTGTTAGATCTATAGTGCGGAAAAATATGTGTGCATGATTTTTTTTTTTTTTTATATTAGTGGGAGGGTCTGGAACTTGGGTGTTCAGCTACGTAGTGATGATCAAAGCCCTAAAAACAAAATTGAGATCTACTCAAGGGTGGAGGCGGGGCCTTTTTCGAAAGGAGGGGTACCAGTTTAAATAGTTTGCCACTTTTTTGGAATTTTATGTTTGTGCTGTTTAATACAAATGCTAAAAACTCACTGTAGAACCAAGCCGCCAGAAGCCAAAACAGCTTCATACCCTCCTTCTCCATTCCAATCTGTTGAAAGCCTCCCTCTTCTCTCCCTCTCAAGAAGTTCCGATTACCCATAAATATTTTCTTGCCACATCCTTCCACCCCATTTGGGACGTCCTGCTTTTCGTTTGGCCCTCGATTGTTGGCCGACAAGGACGATCTTTGGCGTAGTTAGATAAGTACCTGGAATTATTTTTGTTAAACTAAGAATAATGTGTTGACTATTTAAGCTGTATCTCTAAATAACAGTTAAAATGGTTGAACCGTAAACCATAAATAGGCGAAAGCTTTGGAAACCAAAATACATGTCCATTGATATTGCCCAAAAAACAAAGACATCGTTTGCATTCTGAGAATATTTCACAAGTTTCAGTAGTCTTGCCTTAGAGGTCAAATAATGGTTCCCAGGCTATAGAATAAGTTTATCAAGTAAAATTGCAACAATATATACGCATGTACAGTATGTATTATATTGTATACGTCCATAGATATTACAATTTCTCTAAAGCTAAAACAGGTTTAAAGCTTGTGATTTTCTTATAATATCATTGTTTGACACATGGTTAAATGAAAACGTAATGATGGAAACAAAGTTCTAATTAATGGTGAACGTTGAAAGAAGAAGTTTGTAATACGAACTGTAAAGTCAGCATATTTTGGCTTCACAGCCGGGAGCCATTTCGGCAATGGGGTCGGGGAAGAGACGCAAATCTGAAGCACTTTTAGATTTCAGTCTCACTTCAGTTTGAAACTGTCCACTGCTTGCTTGAGCGGAACAGTCCACTTGAACGCAGTAGCATGGATCAAAGATCAAATGGATCATGGATCAACATGGATCAAAGATCAAATGGATTTTGGATCAAAATGGATCAAAGATCAAATGGATCATGGACCAACATGGATCAAAGATCAAATGATCATTGATGAAAGATCAAATGGATCTTGGACCAACATGGATCAAAGATCAAATGATCATTGATGAAAGATCAAATGGATCATGCACCAACATGGATCAAAGATCAAACGGATCATGGATCAACATGGATCAAGGATCAAATGGATCATGGATCAAAGATCAAATGGATCATTGATCAACGATCAAATGGATCATAGATCAAATGGATCATGGATCAACATGGATCAAAGATCAAACAGATAATGGATCAACATGGATCAAAGATCAAGTGGATTATGGATCAACATGGATGAAAGATCAAATAGATTATTGATCAAAGATCTAATGGATCACGGATCAACATGGATCTAAGATCAAATGGATCATGGATCAATGTTCTTTCTGAAGTAATATACGAAAGTCAATTTCAGCTCACAGACCATTGGTCAAGGTCGATTTGTCGCCATTGGCTTTAGAGAAAGGAAATGTACACAAGGAAAAAATCTAAAGAACTTATCAAAAAGTAATGCTGTACTCATCAGTTTGGCTAGTCGTGCATACTTTCTACAAAAACCGGACAGGTTAGACCGCTACCACGATTTTTTTAATAAGCCAAAATGGGTGGCACAGAAAAAAGAAAGAAAGAAAGGAAAACACAAACAAAACCAGGGTGGTGCTCCACAATAATGAACTGAACTACAATGGTGAAGAGACAGAACTTCGGTATTAAAGACTCAGGGTATCCCAAGATCTGATTGCAAGTTATCAATATATTACGGTTTTTTGCCTAGTAAGTTCTGCCGAATATATATATATATATATATATATATATATATATATATATATATATATATATATATATATATATATATATATATATATATATATATATATATATATATATATATATATATATATATATATATATATATATATATATATATATATATATATATATATATATATATATATATATATATATATATATATATATATATATATATATATATATATATATATATATATATATATATATATATATATATATATATATATATATATATATATATATATATATATATATGTGTGTGTGTATCATTAACAATAATTAAATCAAGTATCAATCTATACCAATCTATCAATGGAGCCAAATGGATCAATCCAACTAAATCAATCCCACTTTGTGATAGCAAGTGAACTCACAAAACCAATGAATTGTGGTTATTTAGTTACATCTTTGCCGAGCAATTCCTTTTTAACAAGAGATTACCGAGATAATTTAAATTTTAAAGAAAATTTATTGCAAAAACAGGAATAAAAACATGATAAATTAGACGACTACCATAAGCAGTACCTAAGATACCCCTGCTCTAAAGATTTTGAAAAAAAAAACTTGTTATTCTTATTGAAAATATACTTTTATCGAATTTTTTGAAAACGCAGAAAAAATGGTCCTCTCCTCCCCACTTAGATTTTTGAGAACACGTTTATGCCCAACACCTTAGTTTTTTGTGTATCGACGCCACTGACCATCGGAAGGTCATATGAGAACGATTGAAACCATAAAACTAACAAATTGCAACCATTTTCTATCATTAAAAGAAAAACAACACTTTTTTGTTATTTTCATTGAAAATCTACTTTTGTTGAATTTTTTGAAAACGCTTAAAAAACGTTCCTCTCCTCCCCGCTTAGATTTTGGTGAACAAATTTTTGCTCAACTCCTTAGTTTCTGTGTATCGACGCCACTGACCGTTGGGAGGTCATATGGAAACGATTGAAACCATAAAACTAACAAATTGCAACCATTTTCTTATATTTTGAAAAAAAAACAACTCATTTTGTTATTTTTATTGAAAACCTGCTTTTATTGAATTTTTTGAAAACACTGAAAAAACGGTCCTCTCCTCTCCACTTAGATTTTGGAGAACACGTTTATGCCCAATACCTTAGTTTCTGTGTATCGACGCAACTGGCCATTGGAAGGACATATGGGAACGATTGAAACCATAAAAGTAGCAAATTGCAACCATTTTCTACCATAAAAAAAAAACACTTTTTTGTTATTTTCATTGAAAATCTACTTTTATTGAATTTTTCGAAAACGCAGAAAAAAACGGTCCTCTCGTCCCTACTTAGATTTTGGAGAACACGTTTATGCCCAATACCTTAGTTTCTGTGTATCGACGCCACTGACCATCGGAAGGTCATCTGGGAACTATTGAAACCCTAAAATTAACAAATTGCAACCATTTTCTACCATTAAAAAACACTTTTTTGTTATTTTCGTTGAAGATCTGCTTTTATTGAATTTTTAAAAACGCTGAAAAAATGTTCCTCTCCTCCCCACTTAGATTTCAGAGAACACATTTTTGCCCAACTCCTTAGTTTCTGTGTATCGACGACACTGGCCATTGGAAGGCCATATGGAAACGATTGAAACCATAAAACTAACACATTTCAACCATTTTCTTATATTTCGAAAAAAAACAACTCATTTTGTTGTTTTTATTGAAAATCTGCTTTTATTGAATTTTCTAAAAACCCTGAAAAAACGGTCCTCTCCTCTCCACGTAGATTGTGGAGAACACGTTTATGCCCAATACCTTAGTTTCTGTGTATCGACGCCACCGACCATTGGAAGGTCATATGGGAACGATTGAAACCATAAAACTAACAAATTGCTACCATTTTCTACCATAAAAAAAACGCAACACTTTTTTGTTATTTTCATTGAAAATCTGCTTTTATTGAATTTTTTGAAAACACTGAAAAAACAGTCCTCTCCTCTCCACTTAGATTTTGGAGTACATGTCTATGCCCAATACCTTAGTTTCAGTGTATTGACGCCACTGACCATTGAAAGGACGTATGGGAACAATTGAAACCATAAAACTAACAAATTGCAACCATTTTCTACCTTTTTGAAAAAAAACAACTCATTTTGTCATTTTCATTGAAAATCTGCTTTTATTGTATTTTTTAAAACACTGAAAGAACGGTCCTCTCCTCCCCACTTAGATTCTGGAGAACACATTTTTGCCCAACTCCTTAGTTTCTGAATATCGACGCCACTGATCATCGGAAGGTCATACGGGAACAATTGAAACCATAAAACTAACAAATTGTAACCATTTTCTACCATTAAAAAAAAAACACTTTTTTGTTATTTTCGTTAAAAATGTTCTTTTATTGAATTTTGTTAAAAACGCTGAAAAAACGTTCCTCTCCTCCCCGCTTAGATTTTGGAGAACAAATTTTTGCTCAACTCCTTAGTTTCTGTGTATCGACGCCACTGACCATTGGGAGGTCATATGGAAACGATTGAAACCATAAAACTAACAAATTGCAACCATTTTCTTATATTTTGAAAAAAAAAAAACAACTCATTTTGATATTTTTATTGAAAATCTGCTTTTATTGAACTTTTTTTAAAACACTGGAAAAACGGTCCTCTCCTCTCCACTTAGATTTTGGAGAACATATTTATGCCCAATACCTTAGTTTCTGTGTATTGACACCGCTGACCATTGGAAGGACGTATGGGAACAATTGAAACCATAAAACTAACAAATTCCAACCATTTTCTACCTTTTTGAAAAAAAAACAACTCATTTTGTCATTTTCATGGAAAATCTGCTTTTATTGAATTTTTTTAAACACTGAAAGAACGGTCCTAAAACTAACTAATTGCAACCGTTTTCTTATATGTATCTTTTTGTCAAGATGCTAACAAAAAATTGCAGAGTTAAGATAGATTATAAAAAAAAGGAGGATGACAATGTTCCTGAGTCTTACTTTTGCTCAATTTGATATCTTGTGTTCTTATAAATGTTTTATGTTGTCAATTAACTAACAATTGTATTAATCTCACGTTCCCCTAATAGCATACTAACTTAAAAATACTTAAAAATATATGTATATAATGGTGAAGAGACAGTTCTTTGGTAACTGAGTACTGAGATAATTAAACTAGAATAAATTCTTAAAATCGTCGAATAAAAAGTTGGGATCGAAAAAAAATAACAGTAAAACTTGATACAAATCAAACTAACTTCAGGAGGTTTTCTTGTGTTTGTGTTAGTCTTTGTACAAAAAAAGATAATAATAAAGAAAATCAAATTAACTTAGAATAACTCAGCTTTTTTCTGTTGTTTTTTTTTGTCTGAAAGAATATCAAACCTAAAGAACATTACCGAGTTTCGGATCATCTTCGTGTCGAAAATTCAGTCATATACAATTCAATTCAGTTCAATTTATTTCCAAAACAGCTAGCGGACAAGTCGAATATTCGTTTAGTTGTCAAACCAAAAATATATAAACAATCTATAGTCAACATTTATGAAATAATTTAAAATAATTCTAATCGTACACTTAAAATCAATACACAATAACTGACTAGTCAAGCTATAATAAAATACAACTAACAATCTAAAGCAGCGGACAAGCTGAATATTCGTTGTGGTCGTCAAAACGAAAATACATGTACAATCCATAGTCAACACTTAGGAGATAATTGGAAATAAATCCAATCGTCAACTTAAAGTCAGTACACAATAACTGACTAGTCAAAATATAATATAACTAACGAACTAAAGCTGTAGCTATTTTATTTACTAGCAGTAACATTAAAAACTTTACAAATGAGGGAAGAAAGCTTTTCAAATATCTGTTTCGTGACACATGGATAGGTCTTATACGAGGTACAACTTCTGCCACTGCCCTTACGGGTCTTTCTCTATGTGGTTTGAAATCAGGAGTCAGTATGGATTGGTGGGATGTGCTGCTCGACACCCCTTTACCAAAAGCAAGCGACAGTTTTTGTCGACGGCTAGCAAGGGAATCTAGGCCAAACTGTTCAAGGTGGGGACTTTGGGCACTTCTGAAATTACCAACAATGACCGAAACCGAACTTTCTCAATCGCTTCCGACTGCTCCTGCGTTAGGCCGTAATGCCAAACGGGGGAACAGTAATCAAGGCAAGACCGTATAAATGAGGTATAAACTCGCAAATGGTTTAGGGAACTAATACCTGTATTAGCTCTCCGGAGCATAATTTTCGTGTGTTTCTCCCATTTTAAATCAGCAGTAAGATACACCCCAAGCAGTTTAAGTTCAGTTACACAGCTGGAAGGAGGAAGGGGAGGGTAAAATTCTGGGTCGCTTTTAAGAAAAGAGAAAGTCAACACAAAAGACTTCTGGACATTAGCAGCTCTCCTGTCATACAACCTCTTGAGTTTTTGTGTGGATGTATGGGGGGGGGGGTAACTGTGGGAAAGGTATGCGTATGAATTTTATTTTTAAGTTCCTTTTTTAGGCTAAGGCTGTGTTTTTCGAAACCTTTCTATTTTTTTTCTCTTGCAGTTTCAAGGAATGTAGCCAAAGGTATACAACCACCTGCAAGAATTATTATTCCTATTCCTGGTTACACTCCTGGAACATCAGCTCACATCCCAACCATTCCAGCATCACAGATTGCTGTCAACCCAGCCGCGGTAACAGGACAGATGCCGGTCCGAGCCCCTTCCAGGATTAATGCTGGAACTATGCAGTTTAGAAAGGCTATTCCCACACAAGCTCCAAAAATGTCAACAGTATGATCTTCAGTCTTATCTAGACCTTTTGTTTTTATATTTACTGATCACTTTATGTGACTAATTGAATTTCCATATTGAGTTTTCCAATTAATCCTGCGCAATTATGGTATTAGCTTGAATCGAAATGATAGACGTCGTAAATCTCTTCGAAATCTCTGTAGTAAAACTTGGGGACAAACTGCTCACTGCCTGCTACTAAATGCTATTAAATCCTACTAATCGGGGGGGGGGGGGGTAAATTATAGTGGATCTGTAAGTACGCTCTAAGACCACACTGGCTATACATGACGTATGAAACCAAGAAAGGAAAGGATATAATAAATGAAAATTTAAATCAAATAGGTGAGAAAACGAGGATTTTGTCAGCCAGTAGCAAAATATGAAGACGAAAATCAAGCAAATATTTCGACTACTGCTACTAAATGTTTTACAGTAAGAATTTTTGCTCTACACAGGCTGTCACCTCTCATTCCAGTCGCAGGGTGCTTGGACCATCGAACACCCCACCCCACTTCCAACAGATTATTTGATGTTCTTGTCCCAAAGAACGATCTCGTGAAGTTTCTAGCTAATCGAACACCTAGGATCAAACATGCTATCCTTTTCCATTACAAAACTATCATATAGGGCTCTTCCCCAATGGTTATTGGGATCATGTGATCCCCTTAGGCATATTTTTTTCAACTTTTCGACTATTTTGAACAAAATGACCATCACAAAATTTTGATTGGGTGTCTTGGGGGGTGGCGAGGTGGGTAGTAATAAAAACACCTTGGATGGAGGCTGATTGCCCTCTTATCACTTGTGACTCTGAAATGGGCTCTAGAACTTGAACGATCCTTCCAAAGTTTCCATGATCACCCCTTCCATATGAAATGACCTAAAAAAAAAAGTTATACATAGAAGCCACACTGCTTTTTATTTACGCAGCGAAACGGCGCTGCATGTGCTTCAGCCGCTGCATTGAAAGACCAAAGTTTATTGAAACTTCCTTCTTCATTTAGAAGTATTGTAAATAACAAATCTTTTTAATATATTCAGTCGTCCCATTGAGAAATAATATTTCTTAAACTCTGTTGGTAACAATCCTAGCTCCTCTTTTTTTAACTTTTTCCATATCAGGATGCTCTAGAGAACATTACTATTTGCAGCAATTTAGCCATATGCATAGATTATTACAGTACGAAATTGTCATTCATTATTCCTGCAATGTTGACGATAAATATAGCCAGTGTTAGGTAATCAGTTTAAAGGCATTACACTGCAGTGTCTATTTAATGTTGCTAGGATTGACAGTATATTAGTTGTAATTGACAGTAGGATATGTTAATTAAAACACAGAATGTTACCAAAAATAATATTCAAGGAACGTATGACATGACTAAACCTTATACAAAATAAAAATATTATGAAAGCATATGCAGTGTTTTGTAATACTATTTAAAATATTTATGTAAAAAAAAATCAAAAGATGTGTAAAATATTCTATGTATCCTGTATAACAAGTTTTTATCGATGTTTTTGGATAGAAATGTTTTTGTTTACCATTTTAGACTGACCAGTCTATTCCCTATAGATTGACCAAATGGACCACTTTGTGGGTTTTTGACTGACAAAAAAAAATCGACTTACCCCTTTTTTGTCGCCTATCTCCTTTACCTCGGGTCTTCAGCCCTCCCAGTTTGCCTTATTATGAACCTGGCCAGGTTAATCATTGGATAATACATGGGTACACCTCATATCAGAATGATTTTTTTTATACAAGCTGTCGTAGTCAAGGATAAATTCCAACTAAATGCCGTTCTTGCTTCCAATAAAATTGGTATCAAGTGGTAGCTGTTGTAGTCAAGGATAAATTACAACTAAATGACGCTCGTGCTTCCAATAAAAATGGTATCAAATGGTAGCTGTTATTGTAGTATTGTAGTCAAGGATAAACTCCATCTAAATGATGCCCACGCTTCCAATAAAAAATGGTATCAAATGGTAGCTGTTATTGTAGCTGTTGTAGTCAAGGGTAAATTCCAATTAAACGACGCTCGTGCCTCCAATAAAAAATGGTATCAAATGGTAGCTATTGTAGTCAAGGATAAATTCCAACTAAATGACGGTCGTGCTTCCAATAAAATATGGCATCAAATGGTAGCTGTTATTGTAGTGTTGTAGTCAAGGATAAATTCCAACTAAATGACAGCCGTGCTTCCAATAAAAAATGGTATCAAATAGTAGCTGTTATTGTAGCTGTTGTAGTCAAGGGTAAATTCCAATTAAACGAGGCTCGTGCCTCCAAATGATAGCTGTTATTGTAGTCAAATGGTAGCTGTTATTGTAGTGTTATAGTCAGGATAAATTCCAACTAAATGACGGCCGTGCTTCCAATAAAAAATGGTATCAAATGGTAGCTGTTATTGTAGCTGTTTCAGTCAAGGATAAATTCCAACTAGATGACGCCCGTGCTTCCAATAAAAATGGTATCAAATGGTAGCTGTTATTGTAGTGTTGTAGTCAAGGATAAATTCCAACTAAATGACAGCCGTGCTTCCAATAAAAAATGGTATCAAATGGTAGCTGTTATTGTAGTGTTGTAGTCAAGGATAAATTCCAACTAAATGACGGCCGTGCTTCCAATAAAAAATGGTATCAAATGGTAGCTGTTATTGTAGCTGTTTCAATCAAGGATAAATTCCAACTAGATGACGCCCGTGCTTCCAATAAAAAATGGTATCAAATGGTAGCTGTTATTTTAGTGTTATAGTCAAGGATAAATTCCAACTAAATGACGCTCGTGCTTCCAATAAAAAATGGTATCAAAGGGTAGCTGTTATTGTAGCTGTTGTAGCCAACGATAAATTCCAACTAAATGACGCTTGTGCTTCCAATAAAAAATGTTATCAAATGGTAGCTGTTATTGTAGCTGTTGTAGTCAAGGATAAATTCCAACTAAATGACGGTCATGCTTCCAATAAAAAATTGTATGAAATGGTAGCTGTTATTGTAGCTGTTGTAGTCAAGGATAAATTCCAACTAAATAACGCTCGTGCTTCCAATAAAAAATGGTATCAAATGGTAGCTGCTATTGTAGTTGTTGTAGTCAAGGATAAATTCCAAGTAAATGACGCTCGTGCTTCCAATAAAATATGGTATCAAATGGTAGCTGTTATTGTAGCTGTTGTAGTCAAGGATAAATTCCAGCTAAATGACGCTCGTGCTTCCAATAAAAAATGGTATCATATGATAGCTGTTATTGTAGTGTAGTAGTCAAGGACAAATTCCAACTAAATGGCGGTCGTGTTTCAAATAAAAAATGGTATCAAATGGTAGCTGCTATTTTAGCTGTTGTTGTCAAGGATAAATTCCAACGAATGTTTTAAGTTGTTTTAATGTTTTAAGTTGTCTTGTATTTAATTTTCTTCATAATTGATGTTAATATTTTTTCAGTGGTTATTACTGCTGAGAAGAAATTGGCAAAATTTTCAGTTCAAACAAATTCACTCTCGTGCAGGGACGGTATTTGTTAGGTAGATAATGTTGTTTTAGCGTCACAGAGACTTTAACATCTCTTTTCTGTAATGACTCAAGGTGGTAACTTAATTAAACAGTGATGTTGAATTGAGGGCCCCATTTAGGACAATCGCATTCTAAAATTGGTCTGATGTATGTGAGTAAGGCAATTTCAGTTGAACTGAAATTGATGAACACTGAAAAATGTTTATTTATACACTGGAGAATCAAATTGATGCAAATAAACAAGAACACCCATTGTCCACTCTGTCTTTTTAAGGATTGTCTCAACATGAAAACCAAAAAAGTTGTCAACAATGAATGTGGATTTGAAAATAACGACCGGAGATGTACATGGGTGAGGGGAAAGACAACACACGGAACCTCTCCTTGGAGGATTAAACTAGAGGATTCTAGGTTTGAAATGGGTCAGTGGAATTAGTGACCCTTGATATAAGTTCATAGAATATAAATGTTTCTGTCAACTTAGAAAGGCTTGGAACTATTGAAATAGGACGGAGGTAGTCGGAAGACTATGGATCTTTGAATGGTTGCAGTAGCAGTTGTAACCTAGTACAGAAGGAACTCCAGCCCATAGTAACCCAAAATTTAAAACCACAACTTGAAAAAAAAACAGTCAAGCGGGGAAGATTCACAATTTGAAGAAGATTCAGTAATGGTAACTTACTGAATCTAAATGGAAACATAGGCTGTCTTCCAAGTCATAGGGAGTACCTGCTCGTGGAGCAGATTGCTCTCGGACTAATAATAGAGGAGATTGGCTTGACAAAGAAAATAGCGCATTCAAACAGTAGCTTTACGTAAAGGCTACCAGGCTAACCATTAAATGTGTCTTTGAAGCAATTACCTTTTTTCAAGTTAGACAATGGGAAAACCCAAATTCTGCTGATGCAAAAAAAAAAAAACTACACAAAACCGGAAATTTGATTATTGTTTTCCAATTTGCCATTTAGTGTTTACTTCATACCTTTTAAAATAGCTATCTATTTTAGAGGTCAGTTCATCTGAATTTAAATAAAGGCAATTAATTAATTTGTCATACTAAATGAAGCTAAAAAATGATGGGTAAAGGAAATGCAATTGCTTATATCAAAATTGTCTGCTGTATTTTGTTTTGGTTACAAACCTCCTAAGACAAAGAGAAATAAAGTCGTATGTATCTCTTATGGAGAGGGGAATTCAAAAAGTGTTATTTTACATCTAAATTTTCTAACTATTCGGAAGATCTTCAAATCTGTATGAAGGGCGGTAATTTACCCCATGGCGTCAAACTATTTAAACTAATAAAGACGTATTAGCGTTTATTGTGTATTAAGAGGAGTTGAGTCTCCTCATATCGCAGAATGATTTTGAATGTATAATTTTTGAACTGAAGATTTTGTATGTTTCAAAAACGATGAAGGGCAGGAAATTTCTTATTGGCTAATCGGTTGTCCCAGTAAGAAAATTCTGATTTTGCTCCTTAGGTCAACCAAATTAAAAAACCTCTGATTTTATCTTTAATATCAGTTTTATTTTTGTAGCAAGAGGAACTGCCTGAAGAAGCAACGGAAATGGAAGAAGATCGGAAAATCGCACCTGTGAATGATGAATATATCAAGAAAAGTGAGTATGCTTTATAAATATACTCTACATAGGTTCATGAAGAAAGGAATTGCTGGGCTTTGGAATAGTCACCAATGGCGTCAATAGACCAAATAATTTATTGCTATTCTGCTTCAAAGTAACACAAAACTTAAAAACATGAAGGTGAGAATAGGAAGGAATGAATAGATAAGATAATGTTTATTTTCAAAAGGCTATCACAAGCTGTAAGAGCCAAATTCACTTTATATGTCACGTAAAGGTAAAGAAATCAAAATTTCAAATTAGTACATTAAGTCAGCTTCACACACTCAACACGTCACAATTAAGTCAAATAAACATTCAGAATAATTTTTATTCAGAATAGAATAGGAATTCTGTGTGAGTCTAAAGGCATAGGTTTATTCTTTATCCTTAAGGAAAGTGCATTAAAAACATGAGGGTGAAAATAGGAAGGAATGAATAGAATAGGAATGGTGTGGAATTGTAAGATTTCAATTGAATAGTTTAGAAATACTTCTTGGAAAAGGACACACGACAATCCTTGTAGTTTGGCTGGTTAAATAGCTACTCATTTTTCTTTGATGTTTCTGTTTAAAGAAACTGCATAGTTTTTCAATGAAGTTGAATTTTTGGCACTTCATTGATTGCATGACACAGTGTACGATTAAAATGCCGTTAGGAATGAATATTGCTTCTGTGTGAGTCTAAAGGCATAGGTTTATTCTTTATCCTTAAGGAAAGTGCATTAAAAGTATGAAGGTGGGAATAGGAAGGAATGAATAGAATAGGAATGCTTTGGAAAAGGAAGATTTCAATTGAATAATTTAGAAATACTTCTTGGAAAAATACACACGATAATCCTTGTAATTTGGTTGATTAAATAGCTACTTATTTTTCTTCTAAGTTTCTGTTTAAAGGAACTGCATAGTTTTTCAATGAAGTAAAATTTTTGCAACTTCATCAATTGCATGACACAGGGGCGACTAAAATGCCATAAGGAATGAATATGACTTCTGTGTGAGTCTAAAGGCATAGGCTTATTCTTTATCCTTAAGGAAAGTGCATTAGACTATTCTTGTTGGACAAGAATTGTTACCTGTATTTTGAATTGCTAAATTGCTATACGGCATCTTTGTGAACCTAGGATAAAGCAAGACAAATTTCCCAGCGAAACGTAGGGTGCCCTTGAACTCAGTGGGAGAATCTTGCAATAAAAGATCAAATGGAAACTGGAACTTCTTGAGAGAGTAGTTTTGAATAGTTTAGGATGGAGGAAGAACGTTTGTAGATATTTTGGCCTCATGCGGCTTGGTACTACAGGGAGTTGTTAATAGTAGCACTCAAGGCCGTATCTTGGAGGAGGGTTGCCGTATTTGAATCCCCTCCCCCTGGATTTTTTGTGAAACTTCTTAAAACGTAATAAAAATGCATATAAACGAATTTTCGATGCATTTTTAAGTTATTTGCACCCTTTCCTCTCCCTCAACCCCCCTCCCCCTGAAAAGAACCCTGGACACGCTCTTGGTTGTAGTAGTAGTCGTATTTGGAATTGTTACCGGTTGTGGCTCATATGGTTCTAGTAGGCATCTTTCTTTCAAATTTTGTGCTTGAAAAGGGCCTTTTAGCTTCCACTACACCTCTGTCTATGATAACATGAATGAGAAGTTACAAATATGACTAATCACTCCTCGTTTCTAGTTCGCCATTTCGGGTTTCACCTGCTTCACCCAGCTCTTTTTTTTAGCAATTCAACAAGCGCTAAGTGGTAAGAACATAAACCCTGTTGATCAGAAAAGACTCCGGAACTTCCTCGAAAGGGAAGACGGCGATTTTAGTAATTATACACAGGCGGAAATCAACCGACTAAAAGGCATTAGAAAAAGGAAACTTTCAGAAGAAGAATGGGACGAAGAAAGAGTGCCTCTAAAAGCTCGAAAAACTGCCCCTCCTGCGATGAAGTAAGTAGGGATGTCATTATGCACATCTAAACCCATTCTTTACACCGGTTTGGCAAGGCTGTTTCCAGAAATATTATTAAAATTATATTCCCCCCCCCTCCACTTTTTTCCAGAAATAAGTTTTGTTATTGTATGTGATTGTAATGACCGTCTCCCTCTGATAAAAGCTTTGCTTGACGTCTAATCAAAGAGAAGGTTGCATGACAGGTGCAAACAGGTAACACTTTAAAACGGTTTTTATTGTTGTGAATATTTAAAAAGTTTTTTGCTGAACACTTGACAACAAAAATTTGGTCGAACTATTTTAGTTTCTCTTGATAACATAATTGTCAACAAAGAGTTTGCACGAGGCGGCTCTTTGACATATATTAGATTGTATTCTCTCCTGTAATCCCGGTCTCTTGCATGCAAGTAGGTCATTTCTACGGATAGAGAGACTTAGTCTCACCTGTCAAGTGATCTTAGAGCCTTTGGTGGTTTGCCAAAATGGACCATCAGATTAAATGGTTTACGTTGTGTCTTAATTTGTGTTTTATTGTATTGTATCAGATGAACGACGCTTCTTGACTACTAAGGTCCCCGCGTCGGCCCTGCAGTGCATTTCTGCAGCGTGATTCGATCTCTGGGTTCGATCTTAATTTGTGTTTTATTGTATTGTATCAGATTAACGACGCTTCTTGACTACTAAGGTCCCCGCGTCGGCCCTGCAGTGCATTTCTGCAGCGTGATTCGATCTCTGGGTCCCGTATTACCAAGCAAAGGTAAAACCCACTGCGCCACCACAGGACATTTGTGTTTTATTTCCTTTGTACCTAATTGCTTTCAAACTAAGGATTAAGCCTTACTTATGTGTCTTATTCTGAAAATTATATTTTAAGGCGTTGTGTGCACTAATAACCATTAGACTTGAAACTACTGTTTAAAATGCCTGAAATGAAATAATGCTATGAAATGCTGGTGATTAGAAAGATCAGAGCATTCGTAAAACTTAATTTGGTTCAACTATCCCCTTCAGCATTCTCCGAAATTTTAACCAACCCTTAGGAACTAGTTGAATGTAAAATTGCTTGATAACAAGTACTTAATTAGGTTGTAATATGGTGTGAACAGCCATCTTGATCAGGTCTTGTAAACAACCACCTTGTAATTTCTCAGCTGATGAATGTGATGGTAATAAACTGAAGAATTGGAAGTAATGTAATAGAAAGTAATACCTTCAGTTAAATGATAATTATTTGTTTCTGACTAGATCATAGTACAAGGAGGAGGGAAACTTACAGGGACCTAGAAATCCAGCTGAAGTTTTTTATTGTACCCATTTTCCCCAGGAGTAGGGGGAAAATGAGCTCTTCCATGCCTCTCTCTTGTTATTTTGTATGCTTATACGGAAGAGAATAATGGAAGACTGATACTGTTCATTCTTCACGGATTATAGCTGAAATTTTACAATGTCAGTAGTCACTGGAGTACTGTGTGAGACTTGAATGCAAATACCCTGAATGCGGCAAACATTCAAGGATACCAAATACTTCAGAAAAACAGATTGAATAATCAGAAAGGAGGACTTGCATTCTACATTCATATTTCTTTGCATTTTGAAGAAATTAAAGATTTTGACTCTCTATATGAGGAAATGCTGTTCGAATTTCTGGTTATCGAAGTCACTATAGCATCTGAGAAGGTTCTTTTATGCATGTTGTACCGCCCCCCTAGTTTTAGACAAAGAAATATTTGGATAAATTTGAAGAATTTGCTAAGATGTTGGTCAGTTCCAAGAAAAGAAAAATGATTCTCATGGGAGACTTTAATATTGACACTTCTTCAGTAAGTCATGACTCAAGTACTTCTGCGCCTTCGAGTACTCTGGCTACAGACTTCCCTACTACATCATTGGCTGCTGGCTTTGTTCCATCCTTCTGCGATTCCAACTCGGGTTACAAATCAAAATGTATCTATTATTGATAATCTGTTGAATTTTGTAAATTTCCCTGTTGAGTCGTGTGACGTAATACTGACGGATGTGTCTGATCATTTAATTCTTATGAGCGAGTTTCTCCGATATTCTGGTTAAAAGGGCCAAATAAAAAAAAATCAAAGGAAAGGGCCAAATGAAAAAATTGGTTTCAGGTCTTCATACTCTACAGAACATGCAATATTAAAGCTAATCCAGTTTTTGAATGATGCCATGGATAAAGGTCTTCTACCTGGAACAATATTCGTTGACAAAAAAGCTTTCGACACTATTTCTCATAAAATTCTACTATCTAAGCTACTTAATTGCGGTGCTAGAGGACAAGCGAGTCTCCTAATTGAATCTTACCTCAAGGACAGAAAACAAATATTGGATGCAATGGCTACATTTCAGATGAGGAAAACCTATCTAATGCTGTTGGGGTACAGCCAACTCTACCTGCGACATAGATCATCAATCTCTAAAATCGAATCCCGAATTATCACTGAAAAAGATGCTTCACTGTTTCCATTGTAACAAATTGGTTGTCAACACTTCAAAGACTCTCTTTATGGTTTATTTTCAGGAACTTCTACTGCAGTACCAACGTTACAAGAGGTTAGATCTGCAACCAGATAGTTTAGTCATTTTTTCAAGGCCCTCCCTCAGTCCGACCATATAATACTCGTTGTCCTTTAAGTAAGTTTCCTGTGCCTTTCATTGTCTCCGAACGGTCTAGATTTTCGCCTAAAAATATTATTACAAATTATTGGAACACATATGAATCTTTTTTTGATCAGAGTCTATCGCTATTAACATTAAAAACTAAAATCAAATGCTCTTCTAATTAGTAAATATTAATTTGTGAGTAGCTCCCGGCCGTTTAGCTATTGAATAAATAATGACAATAATTTTAATAAATGTTTTTTGGTATTTATTTTTTGGTGTGGGATAGAGGGAGAAGTGTGATGACATCCGTTTCTTCTGGGTTTGTTTGTTTATACCATTTGTATTGTCGCCCGGCTCTCGAGCCAGTCTCCTTGCCGGGGATGTTATGTGAATAGTTTTAAATATGTATAGTTAAAGAATAATAAAGGAATTTGAACATGAAATGCCCTTGTCAAACATTCTTTATTGTTGCAGTATTCGGCTATCTGTGTTCCCTACAACTCAAGCAGTTAAATAACTCAATACGAACTAGTATAATGTCAAACCGCTGGCTTACTGGCTCTTGATTACGGATAGAAATGAATTCTCGGCTCTCCCTGGTGCTAGAACTCTAATGAGTTGTGCTAATTACGGTCCTTGGTCACGGGGGAGACAATTTTAAGCCGTTTGGGATCCCACCAACAGCCACCTCAACAACAGCCAGCAGTCTGTGATACACAGCTAGTGTTTTCTGTGGCTGCTGGTTTGTTGTGGCTGTTTGCTGGTGGCAAAAAACACCAGACTGTGATGCACAGCTAGTATTTGCTGTGGCTGCAACGACGTTTTTCCACCAGGGAAGGGTTTACATTAGGTTATGTTAAGGGCTTAGCCTAACCTAACCTATTACATCGAAGATAAAATCAGCGACATTTGTTCGTGAAGTATCCGAAATGACATTTCAAAAGTCTACAAAAACAAATTAAGTATATTGCAGACAGATTAGCAAATGGCAGACATACTGGCTATTATCACGTCAGTTGGTTCGTTTATTAAAACTAAAGCCAACACTAAATTTTGTTTTTCAATTTTCTCTGTTGTTTGTTTTATGGACTCGTTTTATTCAGCTTATGAAATCTTCATCATTGTTACCAGGAAAAGTAGCTAAATTTATTTTTAACTCAGGCTTGGTGGTGACAGAGGCGTAGGTGTCCCTGGATCGACTGCTGAAAGAGAAGAAAAAGAGCGGATACGAAGTCTGAAGGCTGCACGAAATATGGAAGCTAAGCGTCACCGAGTGGTAATAGCCAAGTTGAATACTTTGCTTCAAACAAATACAAATCTTCTCAAGAAGGATGTTATAAAAAGGAAATCAGAAGCTGAAAAGCGAATGAATGCTGAAGTCAGGGTAAGTATGATATTTTTTAGTGTCCTGTTAATATTTTATAGTATTTTTTTTTTACTTTATTATTTATTATTGTTACTGACTTATTTGTTGTGCATTTGCTGCTAGCTCTAAAGAAAAGAACTTGACTATTACTTTAAAACGTGAAGCAACATTTTCTCCTGGGATATATTTTAGGCGTCAGATGACAAACAGGGAATTCTGATTGACCCATTGTTAGAAATTAGCCAATCAGGCATCCGTGAAAAAGAAAAAAAAAGAAAAGAACTTTACCATTACTTTAAAACGTGAAGCAACATTTTCTCCTGGGATATATTTTAGGCGTCAGTTGACAAACAGGGAATTCTGATTGACCCATTGTTAGAAATTAGCCAATCAGGCATCCGTGAAAAAGAAAAAAAAGAAAAGAACTTTACAATTACTTTAAAACGTGAAGCAACATTTTCGCCTGGGATATATTTTAGGCGTCAGTTGACAAACAGGGAATTTTGATTCACCAATTGTTAGAAATTAGCCAATCAGGCATCCGTGAAAAAGAAAAAAAAGAAAAGAACTTTACAATTACTTTAAAACATGAAGCAACATTTTCGCCTGTGATATATTTTAGGCGTCAGTTGACAAACAGGGAATTCTGATTGACCCATTGTTAGAAATTAGCCAATCAGGCATCCGTGAAAAAGAAAAAAAAAGAAAAGAACTTTACAATTACTTTAAAACGTGAAGCAACATTTTCGCCTGGGATATATTTTAGGCGTCAGTTGACAAACAGGGAATTTTGATTCACCAATTGTTAGAAATTAGCCAATCAGGCATCCGTGAAAAAGAAAAAAAAGAAAAGAACTTTACAATTACTTTAAAACGTGAAGCAACATTTTCGCCTGGGATATATTTTAGGCGTCAGTTGACAAACAGGGAATTTTGATTCACCAATTGTTTGAAATTAGCCAATCAGGCATCCGTGAAAAAGAAAAAAAAGAAAAGGACTTTAACATTACTTTATAACGTGAAGCAACATTTTCCTCTGGGGTATATTTTAGGCGTCAGTTGACAAACAGGGAATTTTGATTGACCCATTGTTAGAAATTAGCCAATCAGGCATCCGTGCTGAATCTTAAATCATATTAAAACGAAATTAGGATGAACTGTTATAAAGAAGCTGAATACTATTAACAGGAAACCAATTTATTTTTGGTTGAATGAGACTTATTGAAGTCTGATGCACAGCTAATTGACCCAATATGCTTAAAAAGCCATTTAAATTATCTAAAAGTTTGTCGAGTGACAAACATAAAAAAAGTTTATGCTCTCTTGTAATCATCAGAAAAACAACTGACGCTAACTTCAGGCTCAGGTACTCGGGGGGTAATGTCATATGGGTTTTTTTTTTCAGAATAGCGGTTGGCTGTGTGTTATGGACTCTTGCATGTTATATGCATTAAGATGATAAAATATAGTGGAAAACGGTAAATGTTGTAGCCAAAAATAATGTGTTAGATTCTAGGCTAAAAAATACCAGCATTTTCACATTATTATGACACTTGAAAGTAATTTTATGAAAAAGATGTCAGTTAAATAATTGGAATTGGATCTGGGAAGCCTCTCGATTGAAATCAGTGAATGATCTTTGTATTTATCTGATTTCAACAAAATGCAGCATGCACGCCCATCTTCTAAACTTAATCTGTGAAGTTTCTGTTTGTAAATGGGCTGTTTCAACGATTTACCCTACTTGTCCGTAGCGTTGTGTGAATCATCACACAAAGAGATATATTTTAAAGACTTTTGACCTACAGAAATTCTGGAAACTTGATTTGATAGTACAAGGGTTGAGAGCAGAAAAGGTGGACGGGGGCCCTTGGACCCCCCCCCCCCCCCCTGTCATTTAAATCTGCACTATAACTTAGAATTCGATACCAAATGATCCCTCTGGGATCTTAAAATGTAAGTGCAGTAAATTCGGTGTTCTAACAAAAAGTAAATTTTCATTTAACAACTTCTTAGCTATGAGAATGAAACTTAAGGATTAATCAACTTAAGGTAGATCAATTTTTAGGTATTTTAGATAGATCAACTTTCAGGTATTTTAGGTTGATAAACTCTTTGGTATTTTAGGTAGATGAACTTTTAGGTATTTTAGGTAGATCAACTTTTAGGTATTTTAGGTAGACCAACTTTTAGTTATTTTAAGCTGATCAACTTTTAGGTATTTTAAATAGATCAACTTTTAAGTATTTTAGGTAGATCAAATTTTCGGTATTTTAGGTAGATCAACTTTCAGGTATTTTAGGTAGACCAACTTTTATGTATTTTAGGTTGATCAACTTTTAGGTATTTTAGATAGATCAACTTTCAGGTATTTTAGGCTGGTCAACTTTTAGGTATTTTAGGTAGATTAAATTTTCGGTATTCAGGGTAGATCAACTTTTAGGTATTTTAGGTAGATCAACTTTTAGGTATTTTAAGTAGATCAACTTTTAGATATTTTAGATGGATAAACTTTTAGGTATTTTAGATAGATCAACTTTTAGTTATTTTAGGTAGATCAACTGCAATCCTAAAGCTTAACCCTGTTATCTCTAAATAGAAAAAAAGAATATGCATTGAATGGAAAAATTGTGTTTACCAAATGTTGTGTTCGAAGTAAGGGTGCAACCCACTTGTTGCAGACCAAGAAGATACTGCATGATGTACATGGAGGTGACCACTTGTCTCTTCTGAAACGAATAGACAACAGTTAGTTGCATAAGAAGTTGAACGTGCGAAAACCCCCCAACTTGATTCAAAAAGACATCCTAAATTTAAGTCTAGTAGAGATGTCAAAATTTAGCGCATTACTTTTTGTGGAGTAGTTTTATACCTATGTTCTCTTTTTTTTTATTTATTTTAGAACTTTGTAATACTGTAAGTTTTGGTTACTATAACAGCCACGTTATAAGATAATATTTATTCAAAAGCATACAATGTATACCTGGTACTAATCCCACAAAAGGTCCTAGGCCTCTAAAGGAGGGGAAGACATACAATTCAATTAAAAAATAAACCAACAGAAAACAAAGAGTATAAAGATTAAAACATCACTCGCAAAAAAAACTGTTATGTTGTGGCAAAACTTTAAACATGATAACTTACTACCTTATTCATTTCTGATATATTTGGGCTTACTACTTTACAAAACTAGATGCTTTTAGCCTTTTTCTCATAATCGGTATAGTTTCTCCTAATCTTTCTTAGTTCTTTTTATCATAATCTCATAGTCTTTTTCTCCTTCTCTGTATAGTTTTTCTTAATACCTTTTCTTGTAATCTCGTAGTATGTGTCTCATAATGTGTATAGTTTCTCAGTCTTATTTAGTCCTTTGTCTTGTAATTGGAGTCCTCTTTCTTGTCATTCACTTTTTTTATAATATTAAAACTATAACTATTTATCAACTATTGCTAGAATTGTTCATTTGTCAGGTTTTGAACTTCGATATTTCAGTTATGATCATTCGATATTTAGTAACAATTCTGACTCTTTTATTCTTCTATATATTCAAAATCCTTATGTGCAATACCAATATCCATCTACCCTGGTGGGTTTTTAATTTTATGCATTTAGAATGTAATTTTATTTTTTATAGTCTCGAACTATAACCGTATTTTCTATAATCTATTATCGTATTATCGGTTAACTATTACTGTATTATTGTCTCGGTAATAACTATTACCCTTGATTAACTCAATTGCATTTTCTTTCTTTTTTTTCTTTATTTGTTTGTTGTTGTCTTTTTTTTCTTTTTGTCGCAATTGGCTGATGGTCTAATACAGTGAAGAAGTATACGCGTTCACTTGAATCATGCTGTCAAAACGCAAACAGAAAAAAAAAAGTTGAAACAGAACCCTGAGTAGGAAAACGAAATTCAAATAACCCTATATTGCATAGCCGTCAAAACATAAACCATCAAGGACGATAAAACCGCCAACCGAAAACTTACAGCCGTCAAAACGCAAACAGGAAAAAAAATGGAAACAGAACCCTGAGTAGGAAAACGAAATTGATATAACCCCATGTTGCATAGCCGTCAAAACATAAACCATCAAGGACGATCAAACCGCCAACCGCAAACTTACAGCCGTCAAAACGCAAACAAAAGAAAAAGATGGAAACAGAACCCTGAGTAGGAAAACGAAATTGAAATTACCCTTTACTGCATAGCCGTCGAAACGCCAACTGTCAAAGACACTAAAACCCTCAAAACACAAACCGTCAATCGTAGACCTTGCAGCCCGAAACACGAGCATAAGAAAATGGGAACTAAGCACTGACTATATTTAGACCTACGAAAAAAACCATATATGAATCTTCCACATAAGGTAATAATATTAAGAAAGATGCGTTTTTTAAAGGCGCTGTTGAAGTATTTCACCATCAACCGATCATAATAAATTAATTTTATACATTCATAATACATTTTGAAATCTGTATAGTTGTATTTTGTTGGCAATGTTGCCCAAGTGACATCTCTGCTAATAACTTTAAGCTGCAATTGACCTTGAGCAAGTTAGCCGCACCAAAAGATTAGATTGCTCAATCTCCCTATTTCTTTATCGTCATTAGCAGTTTTATAGTTTTAACCGAATATGAAACATAACATCATCTGTTTTGACAGTAAAAAAAAAAAAAAAAAAAAACCGGTATTGTATTTAAGACCTTTCGATATCTGTAAAGTTGTATTTTGGTGGCAATGTTGCCCAAGTGACATTCCTGCTAATAAGTTTAAACTGCAAATTGACCTTGCGGACGTTCATCCGCACCAGCAGATTAGATCGCTCAGTCTCCCAATTTCTTTATCGTCATTGGCAGTTTTTTATATAGTTTTTGGGATTTACGTTTACAAATAAAAGCAATTTATGAGAAGAAAAAAACTTATTATTACTGTATATGATTGATAAGTTTTGAACAGATTGGAGGAGAAGCATAAGTAACTATGTTGGTCTGAGGTGGCTTTGCTCCTCAATGGGTTTTAAGCTTTAGTAAACACAGTAATGACGAAATCCTTATTTGTTTATATTCAGAAAATTTTCTCCAGTAGACTTTCGTAATTAATTTCAGTTTAACTGCCTCAGAATGTTTAATAAAGCTATTATTAATAACTTTTCAATAATAATTTATTTTTAAGGTTTTGCGTTTAAGATTGGCCTAGTCACGTGAATTAATGTTGTTGAATCAATGATGATAGCGATGAAGCAAAAGCTTGATGTGAATCTATCCGTATAAGGGTTCCAAGCTTTAGTATAGTCAGTTGTTCTAAATTTGTTAATTGCTTTTGGTTTTGATTAGAATAGCCTTTTTGCCTGACCCCTCTATATATTTTTACTGTAATTTATTTTCCCTTATTTCAGTCCGAAGTGCTGGAAAGACTACGGGAAGCAGTCCCTCCTAGTCCTGTTAAGGCTCCAAGCCATGTCAAAGAAACTAAAAAGAAGCGTCGGTCTAGTACCAAAAGCTTAGAAGAAGACACAAAAATGCCATCTAAAGTTAAACAACAACCTAGTGAGAAAAAAGTTAAAGAAGAAGTAGAAAAAACTGGAATGACAGAACAAGTAAAAGAAAGTGAATCGACTGAAAAATCTTATTGCGTCTGCAAACAACCATATGATCCTAATAGGTAAGTATATATATATATATATATATATATATATATATATATATATATATATATATATATATATATATATATATATATATATATATATATATATATATATATATATATATATATATATATATATATATATATATATATATATATATATATATATATATATATATATATATATATATATATATATATATATATATATATATATATATATATATATATATATATATATATATATATATATATATATATATATATATATATATATATATATATATATATATATATATATATATATATATATATATATATATATATATATATATATATATATATATATATATATATATATATATATATATATATATATATATATATATACTTTTTCAGCTATAACTTAAAGAAGAAGATATATGTATTTGTAACTGTTTTAATTGCGTTGCAAGAGCAACACTTTGGTTTTGTCGGTTTTTTTTTTCTCTTTTTTTTTCTAGCACCCCGATTTCAGCTTACTCGACTGAGTATATACTCGATGAGTATGACTTTGCATTTTGGAAAGCTTCGTAGAACTCTTGCATGGGGCCAAAAATCTATTGTTTCTACCCATTTCTATTTGTGATTTCAGCTGAGTTTATCATTCGGTTTTTCATACTTGGAATTGCGGTTGAGAAATGGTACCAGATGTGCCTTTTAAACTTTAAAGTTCTCTGATTACTAAAGAAATTAAAGTTTATCCTTTGCTACTCTCTAAGTAATGACGTTAGAATCTTGGCCTACGGCAAAAAAGTCAACTTTTGAACTAAGACTGATAGATTTTTTCGACGGCAGTCGATAGCTCTTGATGAGCTGATCAAGTATATGTCATCCATTTTTTGGTAGATAAATCTCTTCATGAGATATACCAGTTTGAAAGTTTAAAGGGGTCGACAACTTCAGTAAGGTATACACTGAAACCAAAAATAGGCTGATACCAATTCTGAGATATATAAGGGAGTTTTAAGCTACAGTCGGCTGTTAGCTCATAATCATCTTCCGCAATGAAGGGTTCGCAACTTTTGCTAGTTGGTGTACCTATTATCTGTTTCCGGTGTATTTGATGGTAAGACCAATCGGGTTCCAGTGGTAAGACCTGTAGGGAACTTGTAAGTAATAATCGGCTTTTTGGCTACAATCATCTTCAGTGATCAGGGGTTTGCAACTATTGCGAGTTGGTGTACCTAGTACTTATTTTAAGATTCTTACAGATTAAGAACTTCAGCGTTTCTCTCTCTCTCTCTCTCTCTCTCTCTCTCTCTCTCTCTCTCTCTCTCTCTCTCTCTCTCTCTCTCTCTCTCTCTCTCTCTCTCTCTCTCTCTCTCTCTCTCTCTCTCTCTCTCTCTCTCTCTCTCTCTCTCTCTCTCTCTCTCTCTCTCTCTCTCTCTCCTTCTCCCTTTTTATATCGTTTATTATAGGTTTTACGTTGGATGTGACGCATGTAATAATTGGTTTCACGGTGAATGTGTGGGCATCACCAAGAAAATGAGCAAAAAGATGACTGAATTCATTTGTGAAGGGTGCAAAAAAAGAGGAGACCAAAAACAAGAAGAACTCTATTGCATATGTAGACAGCCTTATGACGAGTCTCAGTAAGTGTTAATTCTCTTTATTATATCTCTTTTCCATTTTATTTTAGTTTGTTCTCTTATGTTATATTTTCTATTTTCTTCGCAACTGTTTGAAGCTTCTAGCGCACTAAAAACAAGAAAAAATATTTTTAGACAGTAGAAGCATACACAATTTTAGGGGAAATTCTTCTTACTTTCTTCTTCTTTTTACTTTCTTTACTTTCTTTTGATTTTGACTTTTTCTTTTGACTTCCACTTTTTTCTGACTTAAAATAAGTAAACTACTAAATTCGTTGTTCTGTATTATCTTAAGTATTTTGTACCTTTTGGGGTTTTATTTCCATTGGAAAACCTGAAAGAAATATTCGGCTCACTTAAATATTGAAAAATACATTTAGATAAGATAAGATATTTATTTCAAAAAAATCTCTATGACAAGCCCTCAAAGGGCCGAATTCGGACTTCGGAGTCGACTAACAAAGTAAACAAAAAAATAAAAATAAAAACAAAACCGGTCAAACTAAACCTGAACAAAACAAGTCAGAAAAAAATGGAAGGGGACAAAATAATCAAATAATACAGAAAAGAACAAGAAATAAATATGTATATCTGCAAACTGAAAGGGACACTAAAAAAAGTCCAAAAACTAACAAAAAAAAAGAACGAAGCATAAAACACACGCAAAACACATATGAATTAGAAGGGAAACTAAACCAAAAACAGGGGGGGGGGCAAGCAAATAAGTGCAACAACCTAGGCAGTACCTCACAGAAAAAGGGAGAAACTGGTTGGATATTTTATTCATTTTTTCTGTGATGAAGGGGACAAAGTTTTTCTCATATCTGGAAGTAACGCAGCGAATGAGGCACAAAACTGGGATGGGCTCAGAAACAGCTCGAGGCTGTCGTAATCTGGATGGTGAGTGACGTTTGGGGAAAATTGTTTTTCCTTATTAATTGTAATTATGTGTATATTACTTTGTAATAATTGTAATATGTAGTTAACTTGTAATTATTCAGTTATTTAGAGACCAAATCTATTATCTTCACCTTTTATTGTTTCAATATACAAAAGGCATGAAAATTAATTTATAATTATTTGTAATTAATTGTAATTATGTATATATTACATTGTAATAATTGTAATATGTAATTAATATGTAATTATTCATTTATTTAGAGACCAAATCTATGATCTTCACCTTGTATTGTTTCAATGTACAAAAGGGATGAAAACTAATTTGTAATTAATTGTAATTATGAATATATTATATTGTAATAATTGTAATATGTCATTAATTTGTAATTATTCAGTTATTTAGAGATCAAATCTAATATCTTCACCTTTTATTGTTTCAATGTACAAAAGGCATAACAATTAATTTTTGATTATTTGTAATTATGTATATATTACTTTCTAATAATTATAATATGTAATTAGTTTGTGATTGTCCAGTTATTTAGAGACCAAATCTATTATCTTCACTTTTTATTGTTTCAATGCACAAAGGCATGAAAATTAATTTGTAATTATTTGTAATCAATTGTAATTATGTATATTTTACATTGTAATAATAGTAATATGTAATTGATGTGTAATTATTCAGTTATATAGAGACCAAATCTATTATCTTCACCTTGTATTGTTTCAGTGTACAAAAGGGATGAAAATTTGTAATTATTTGTAATTAATTTTAATTATGTATATATTATATTGTAATAACTGCAATTCGTGATTAGTTTGTGATTGTTCAGTTATTTAGAGACCAAATCTATTATTTTCACTTTTTATTGTTTCAATGCCCAAAAGGATGAAAAATAATTTGTAATTAATTGTAATTATGTATGTATTACATTGTAATAATTGTAATATGTAATTAATTTGTAATTATTCAGTTATTCAGAGACCAAATCTATTATCTTCACCTTTTATTGTTTCAATGCAGAAAAGGTCGAAAATTAATACTAAACAATTCCTCAATAGAGTAATATTTAGATTGTGAAGCCAAAATCTTTGGCAAAAAAAATTTTTGGCAGGTAAACCTTGTAACCTTTTGGCTATTCATGACATAATACCCTTTTGAACAAATAGCTTACCTTTTTTTTCGTCCTAAGTCATTTAAAGCACAAAGTAAATCTTAAAAACTAACTAAAATTTTATTTTAGACTAGAATATGATCAATTTTCGTATTAACACAGGACTAAGTGCTAATGTGTAAAAATATTCGACTTTTCATTTCTTGCTTCTTTTATTTTTCATTGTTCGCTGCTGAATTATCTTCTTTATTTGAAAAACGGGTGAAAATTGTGAAAAAGAAATAAGAAGGATATTTCCAGCCATTTTTTTCGCTGACTGAAAAATATCCTAGCTTTTTCCTCTTCACAATTTTTTTATTTTGTCATGCATAGACAGTGTGATCTTAGCAGTTATTTAGAGGCTTCATTGAAGCCTTTCCTGGTCATGAAATACATTGTCACTTTTTTCCTTTTAAAAGGAGTTTATAAATTTAGCAACTGGGTCACTCAGTTGAACAAGTGTATGAAAACTGTTGAATTCACACTATTTATTCCTCAAATCACAGAAAGCCATTTTTTATCTTATTTTCAGGTTCTACATTTGCTGTGATAAATGCCAGGAATGGTTCCATGGCCGATGTATTGGCATATTGGCTGCCGAAGCCTCATCCATTGATGAATATAATTGTCCAAACTGTGATCCTGAATCTCTTATTAACAGAGCCAATTTCAAGCGTTTAACCGCTTATGATTATGAACTAGTAGCAAAACTTTTAAAGCAACTAATAGTAAGTTTCGTTTTTTTAAAGTTTTTCGTTTTTCGATTTTTTTTTTATGTCAGGGATTTTAAGAAGTATTGGAAGGCCAGCGATTTTAAAATAAGCTTATTAATACTACTTCTGACAACTTATTACAGCTCGAAGCTTCTTTAAAGACCGCCTTCTTTAAAAAGTGTGCTCAATAAGAGTGCATCTAACAGTTTTTGGAAAGAATCTTGAAAAAATTCTTTCCAAAATTTCATTTCGACAATAGTGGATTGTTGCTATTTTAAATTGAATCGAAGTTTATATTCTGCCAATTGTCACTGCTCTTCATTATTGTATTAACATATATCCTGACGAAAGATTTTGGAGCTTTATGTTGTCGAATAAATAGATAGATGCTTGTCTAATTAAGAAGGAGTTTTTTCGGGGGAGGGGGGATTATCTTTCGAAGTTGCAAAGTTTTTATGAAACTACGAGGGCATCTGTATCTCCCTTTTTCTAAAGGGAGATACTTTTCTTCTCTTTTTCTCCCTTTTAAATTTTATGCATTTGACCGTCATTTAAATTTTCTTTGTGTAAATCTTGGGAACTTCTAATGATATTAAGGTGGAAATTCCAGGGAATGGTAATGAGGAGGATGATTGAAATTAAAGACACCATGTGCATTAAGGTCGTCAAAAACCTGCATTTGCCAAATCTCAGGAGCGGCTAAGGGTATTAAATTGAAATTTTCACGGAATGCTAAGGGGAATATTGGACCAAGTCAATAAACAGTAAGTACACCATGGTTGTCAAAATGTCACAAGGTTGTCAATATTGCTCTTTAGAAGTCTTATGGTGACTTTAGAAGCCTTCTTTAAAAAGTGTGCTAAAAAAAGAGTGCATCTAACAGTTTTTGGAAAGAATCTTGAAGGTTACAAAGAATCCTTACTTGGATCTTTATCCTCGATTCGGCCCTCGAATATTGCCCGGACTTAAAAAACACGTTTTTTTTAGTTTTTTTTTATAGTCCTTGAAACAGAGTACTCCTTGAAACAGAATTTAAAACAGTTCTTGAAAAAGATTTTAAAACAGAATTGCCTTTGAAACTAAATTTAATAGTCCTTGAAACAGAATTTAAAAACAGGTGTATATGCAATATATCAGGAACAGCAAACAGTATTAAGTAAAAATTTTCAGGGAATATTGAATGGGATGTCGAATTAGATCAAAAGGCACGTCACCAGAGGCTCTAAAATACTAAACCAGTCTCGTTACTCATCCCTATATACAATAAAAACTGTTGAATCATATTTAGTAGTGCTTGAAATTGAAGACGATAAATTATAAAGTTAGCTCCAAAACTCTAGCCATTTTAGTCCATAGAAGAGAAAATTTCAAGCTTAGATGCGAATTCAGAATTTAGCCTTTAGACCTAATACTACCAAGACTACTTAAATAAACAATATGTTTCCTTTTGACTTTCATGAAGCTGTATTATTCAGCTGCATACGGTACTGCTACTGTTAATTTCTGTGAATTGTGAACTGTGAATTTCTGTGCACTAATAATAGCGTCGAGATATACGGTTAAAAGCACTATTCACACCAAGAGAACCACTCGGTCGAGGGGAATACCCTAACTCTTCACTTTACTATATTTTTGCGTCGAGCAAATCTAGGATTGGGTGGGGAGGCGTGTCTAGTCGCTTCATAACGTTTTTGCTCGACAGATTTGTTGGCAAGAATTTTTCTTATTTTGTATCCGTTTGTCACATAAATAAATTACAAAGAGCAAGTTTGACCCAAAATGGGCATGTAAATTGAAAGTAAGTTTTTCCCTTTTGAAAGTGGAAATTTGACTTGGAAGGGGAAGAGCATATAGACCTGTAGGTGACACATGGGGTTTCGAAAGCATGAGAGGAAATTTGTACTTCCTGGTGGGGCTCAAAATTTTGTTTTGAAAGTTCTGTACCTAGAGACAGATTCTTAAGAAGTATTAAGAGTTCAATAATTAACATAATGGTAACTGCCTTGGTGGCTACCGAAAATAAAATGTCTATGAAAGATTAAACTGAACCTCACTAGCTGGCTTCCAATAATAACCCAAAAACATTATTTCCTTGATTTATATCGCCTTCGAAAAACATAAACGAAAGCAAAAACTCGGGAAGGGAACGAAAGGCCCCTTTAATTCTCCCGAGCTCTTGAGAGACTTCTGGTTATTTCCTGTAATCTCGACTACTTTCCATATTTTTCCCCTTTTTTTTGAATCCCCCCTGCCTAAAAAAACTGGTTTGTGGGGTTGTAAAAATGAAAAAAGATTGAACTGTTGAGGAGTTTTCGACAAGTTTTGTGAATAAATCCCCTCCCTCCTCTCTTTGAAAGTACAGTCGCATTTATCTACGAGGTGCAATGCAGTTAAATAAATTGTTTAACCATGCGAAATGAAAAAAAAAACAAGTACCCAAGCCTTTAAATGCTTAAGAGGAAGAGAGCAAAATGAGGAGAGGAGGTTTAGATTCAGATTCATTTATTCAAAAATTCATATTTATCAAAATCTTCAACTTGCCCAAATGGAGAGACAAGCTCGAGTACTGGGAAAGACATATAAACAAAATTTAACAATCCCCATTGATACAGAACAAACAAAAAATAAACAACTATTTCATCAATAATAATAAAAAAAAAGCCTCTGTCTCTTATCCCTGAAAATACATCCAAGTTCTGTATGAGGTGCAAACACATTTAAACAAATTGACTTTCCATACGAAATGAAAAAACAAGTACCCAAGCCCTTGAGTGCTTAAGAGGAGGAGAGCAAAATGAGGAGAGGAGGAGTCTCTTATCCCTGAAAATACATCCAAATTTTGTATGATGTGCAAATACATTCAAATAAATTGATTTTCCATGCGAAATGAAAAAAACTAGTACCCAAGTCTTTAAGTGCTTTAGAGGAGTAGAGAAAAATATGGAGAGGAGGAGTCTTTTATCCCTGAAAATGTATCCAAATTTTGTGAGGTGCAAACAAATTTAAATAAATTGACTTTCCATGCGAAATGAAAAAACAAGTACCCAAGCCCTTAAGTGCTTAAAAGGAGGAGAGCAAAATCAGGAGAGGAGGAGTTTCTTATCCCTGAAAATACATCCAAATTTTGTATGAGGTGTAAACACATTTAAATAAATTGATTTTCAAGGCGAAACCGAAGAAATAAATAAGGCTCTCACTCGAAATGTCCTACTCTTATTATTTTTCTAACTTTTAAGTACCGAAGCCCTTAAGTGCTTAAGAGTAGGAGAGCAAAATGAGGAGAGGAGGAGTCTCTTGTCCCTGAAAATACATCCAAATTTCTTATGAGGTGCAAACAGATTTAAATAAATTGAATTTCCGTGCGAAACGAAAAAAATAAGTACCCTAGCCTTTAAGTGCTTAAGAGGAGGAGAGCAAAATGAGGAGAGGAAGGGTCTCTTATCCCTGAAAATACATCCAAATTTTGTGTGAGGTGCACACATTTAAATAAATTGATTTTGCATGCGAAATGAAAAAACAATTACCCAAGCCCGTAATTCCTTAAGAGGAGAGCAAAATGAGGAGAGGAGGAGTCTCTTATCCATGAAAATACACCCAGGTTTTGTATGAGGTGCAAACACATATAAATATATTGATTTTTAAGGTGAAACCGAAGAAATAAGGCCCTCAGTCAAAATGTCCTACTCTTGTTATTTTTCCAACTTTTAAATTCTTTTTTATTAATTTGTCATGCTTTAGACATTAATCCCAATCAACTGCAAAGAATGCATTTATTCATGAAGTTCATGATTAGGAGTTCAAGTGATTTACTTATCCATTACATTGACAAGTCAGGCATAAAGCTTATTGATGAGGTGCCAAACAACTTCTCTTGATGAGTGAAATGAATTGAATGGAAACCCTTTGTTATGGACAAAGGCCGTATCCCTAAAATAGTTTAAATTTCATTTTTCCTAGCATTGTATTTTGAATGTGGCTCAACTCTGTTCATATTTACTCTCGTAACCTAATTTAATTAATTTTAAAATTAGTAAATTATTAATTTACTAATTAATTTACTAAAATGTAATTAATTTACTAAAATGTGCTTTTAAAATTAGAATGGGATGTCGTCAAACTGTTGAAACTGGTTTAAATATAACTCTCCATTTTGCAGTTTTTGTTTTCATAAAAACGGTTTAAATTCATACTCCACTGTATTATTATATTATTATTATTATATTATATACATATTCCACTGTATTATTATATTATATACATATTGGCATGAGTACCTTGAGTACTTAGCCGCTAAGTCTGAAGAAAACTTCATGTTTTTTATTTTAATCAACTTCAAAGCATTTTCCTCCGCATCAACGGTTATTTTTTTCTTTCGAAGTGTAATTTTTCTTTCGAAGAGGGGGCTGCGAATCGTTACAATCGGTTAACATTCAAAGGTTTTTTTTAATATTAATTTCCTTTATTATTGCTACTAGTCCTCTAAGAACTGAATGAGCGCCGAAATATTGTAGAAAATTGGCCACAAGGGTTGAGTACCCCACATAAAGCTCGGATGAAATTTTGACAAGGGACTAAGAATAATTTTGGGTTTTCTGAGGTGGTGGTCATTCGAGAGACTTTAGGTAGGATAGAATGGAAGAGATTGGACACCATTGTATCGAACCCAGGCGGCTTAGATCTGTGATCGGTATGCAGCCATAGCAGAAGATGGCTTTTAACGAAACTCGTAATATTATATTTTGTTGATTTTAATAAAAGACTAACTCCGTTGTTATTTACATCGAAGAGGACGATACGTTTAGTGATATGCTTTTCCATTAAATGGAAAATGCCTTTCTTGGGGAAATTTCCATTAAATGGTCTATTTAATTTCCAGGTCTATGCCTTTCTTGGGGATATTAACTAATTATTTTTTCTTTTTAGGGTCACAAAAATTCTGGACCTTTTAGGGTTCCTGTTGATAGGAGAGAGGTGCCTAATTACTACAATATCATTAAGAACCCTATGGGTAAGTTATGTATATTGATTTGTTTGAAAGGGTAACCAATTCCAAAGATAATGGGATACATCTTGAATATAGCTCCTAGCCTTGAAATATAATGTAAAAGACGACGAGATTGTCATTCATGGTATATGTTATGTCCAAAAGCCATGGGTTCTATCAAAGCCGTATCCAGGTGGGAGCTATTGAGTTTGACCCCTCCCCCTAAAAAAAAGAAGAAGAAAATGCGCGACTTGTAAAGAAAATAACAAAGATGTTTATAATAAGATTTTTGATGCATTTTTTAAATTTCTATTTTGTAAACCCCACCCTCAAGCAAAAGTCCTGGATGCGCCCTTGGATTTTATGTATTTTACTTTTTGGGCCTTTACTCCCGGCTAGAATTTCAGGATTGTTAGCCTTAGGCAGCTCCTGGGAAGCTTTTTCATTGATTTCATATTGTCAAGATGTACAAATCAATAAATTTATCCAATACTTGAAAATAGGGGATATTCTTGACAGAAAGATAAAAATTTTTGAAAACTAACCTGTTGTTAGATTTTAACTCTCAAACTATTCACACATTTAAGAATAATTTTTTCCGGAATTTTAACAAAGTCATTTATTATTATGATCTTTGTTTCCTATTTAAAATTTTACAGAATGCCTAGCCAACAGACTCCAACATAGGCTAATAAAAGAAAAAAATCCTCTGTAATATTCAAAGGCTTTTGCCTATTGGTAGACTCCCATGTTCAGAACATTTTGTTCAGACTCACTATGGAACCCAGCACAGAGAACGTAACTTTACCCCAAAAAAATTCCAGCTTTATAAAAGTTACTTGGCGAAAGTTCAGTTGAAGCGCCTAGTAATGCATTTAATAATTTGGCAACACAGCTTTGAGATTAGAGTCTGTCCAGACTCACTATGGAACCCAGCACAGAGAACGTAACTTTACCAAAATTTTTTCCAGCTCTATAAAAGTTATTTGACGAAAATTCAGTTGAATTGCCTAGTAACTCATTTGGAGATTTCGCAACACAGCTTTGAGAGTAGGGTCTGTCCAGATTCACCATGGAATCCAGCACAGAGAACGTAACTTTACCAAAAAGTTTTCCATCTTTGTAAAAGTCATTTGACAAATATCCAGTTGAATTGCCTAGTAACGCATTTGGAGATTTGGCAACACAGCTTTGAGAGTAGGGTCGGTCCAGATTCACTGTAGAACCCAGCACAGAGAACGTAACTTTGCCAAAAAAATTTCCAGCTTTATAAAAGTTATTTGACCAAAATTCAGTTGAAGCGCCTAGCAACGCATTTGGAGATTTGGCAACACAGCTTTGAGATTAAAGCCGGTCCAGACTCACTATGGAACCCAGCACAGAGGACGTAACTTTGCCAAAAAATGTTTCAGCTTTATAAAAGTTATTTGACCAAAATTCAAGTTGAAGCGCCTAGTAACGCATTTAGAGATTTGGCAACACAGTTTTGAGATTATTAGTCGGGCCATTCACTATGGAACCCAGCACAGAGAACGTAACTTTACCAAAAGTTTTCTCCAGCTTTATAAAGGTTATTTGACCAAAATTCAATTGAAGCGCCTAGCAACGCATTTGGAGATTTGGCAACACAGCTTTCAGATTAGAGTCGGTCCAGACTCACTATGGAACCCAGCACAGAGAACGTAACTTTACCAAAAATACAGTAACTGTTTAAAACGCCTATGAAAGTAGCTTCTCCCCCAATGTCTATGTATTATCAAAAAATTTTGTTACGTTATCGGATTCTACCACTGCGGCTGGAAATAGTTTTCCTACCTTAAGAAAACTCCTACCTTAAGAAGCATGAACACCTCCCTTCACGTCAAGGGCCCCCGTGACAAGTAGCTCAACTGGTACCAAAAATTCAGCCGGTACCAGCACGGCATATGCGGTACGCAAGTAGTTTTGTTCTTTTGTTCGTCAAGATTTTTAATTCTGTACCCGCTCATCAATAACTGTATATATTTATTTTTAGTTCATTATTCTTTTTGTTCGTATTTGACTCTTTAGTTTCAATATGTGATATTTCAAATCAATTTATAATTTTGTTTGACGATGGCTATGGTTGTGATTTTCATATAATTTATATATCTAATGCTTTTTTCTGACAAGAACTGCCGCCTATCAGCATGACCGTTTAAGGCGTTTGAAAATAAAATTATTTTATTTATTTATTTATTTATTAAAAAAAATACCCTAAAAGTTCCATGACAGAGACTCAGCTGAATAGATTTTTTCAAATCTGAATAGTCACCGAAGTTTGTCATGAGACAAGGAAGAAATTATAAATATCCTAGCAAAAATAGACCTGAAATTAAATTTACCTTTGTGCATAAAATCATTCAACTGTCCTCATTAATACCTAAAATGAATACATTTGTATTACCGAATAAAAGCTTACACGTGTATATTTGTAATAAAATGGTTGGGTTGGCAGATAGGTCATCTCTCTGGGAAAAGTCCTAGTCCTTTGTATTTATTGAATGTGGTGATATTTTGAACATCATTTTAAGTTTAGTATAGAAAAGTCAGTTTAAAGCTGTTTACAAAAGTAACTTTATACCTTCATACTGTTCTTATATCTCGAATTTCAAAGAGTGTTAGTTCCCTAAAATTAAATCCACAATCTAAACTTGACGTAAAAAAGGAAATAAGAAGAAAAGTGGTAGTGTTCCCCCTTTCTTCAACTCAAGTGGTTCATTTTTTTAATGTTTTATTTTTTGAAGTAGCTCATCTTTTGAATCTTTGAAAGTGTGTAAACTGTTTTTCTAATGTTTCTAATTACACCCTGTTAAATAGCTCATTCTGATTCTAAATATTTCAATGTGATCACTAAGCTGTTTTGCCGTGACTCTTCTTAAATACTGAAACAAAATTTTACTAGTGTGTCTGAATATGTCGTTTTATGCTCTGGGGATTTCTGATCATATCCGAGTGAGATTTGATAAGTGAATTGGTTCCTGGGCATTATCAAAAATATTTAGAAAAGGAGAAAAAATTACGACAATTGATACGTGCTGATGTAATCACAAATGAAAAAAAAAATCAGCAAATAGCCTACTTTAAGCGTTTTTAAAGTTATTAGGCCTTACGGTCGTAATTACGGCTATTTTGGCTATAGCTTTGTGGCTATTTTATTCATCTGCGGGCGTCCAACTTTTCTCTTTGTTTGGCTACCGCAGAAGATATCCCTTAACTTGTTAAGTATCATTATAGCCTTGTCGCATGGGGAGGTGCAACATTTTCCACCTGATGGGCTATGCAGAATAGTTCAAATATTTTAGATGTTTGCTGTTTGTCTATTCTGAGAACATATCCAAGTCATCAAAAGTGCTTCTTCGTATACTAAGTAGTACAAATATACAATAAAGTAAATAAGGTATTTGGACCCTTTACATGACCCGCTTTTGTATTTGCAAGCGAGAAGCAAGGATCTTTTAATGGTCTAAAATCTGCCTGTAGCTTGAAAAAAAAGAGATCCATTTGTCCTTGCTCGGGGATCTTTATAATTGTTCAACATATGCTTTTCCTGGCTTTCAAAGCCGTCCTGGCTAAGCGGTCGGTGAGCTGGATTGAGAATCCTTTGTCTGAAGGGCGCAGGTTAGTTTCCCGGCGTAGCCAGTTATTTGTTTTGGGACGGAAGTCAGTGGCGTGACTCTGTAAGCTCAGCCAGAGTCGACCCAGCTCTAAAAGGGTACATGGAGAAATCGGGGAAGGTAAACAGAAAGGGTGTTTGAAAGTATATGACAGCTGGCTCTACTTTCTATTGCACTTCCTGGCTGAAGGGCCACAAAACGGAGATCCGCACTGCCGGTTTGGACCTTGAGGGTCTAGCGTCGTCACACTTATGCTTACTTTTATGCTTTTAATGTTTTTTTTTTTTTTTTTTTGGTACTTCATAATGAACTATAGCCTAGTATTTGTAAATTGTGACATTTGAATAAATGAAGAGACTTCGTCACAATCCAACTACGAATCGAGCTAAATTCCCTTTAGAGAAAACCAACGTAAGGAAACTTAGTATTTCGTTTCTCATAGCTCTAGACATCTAAAAGAGGACCACCCAAAATAGATAAATTAATTTTGGATTTTGCCTTCTAAGACCTGAGGTGAAACCAGGCTTACTGTCAATACCAAGTTTATCACAGGCTTAAAAAACTATTGAACTATGCGGATTTATTTTTTCGAAGGTAAATCCCCTCCGATTCCTTGAGTTTTCAAACCATTAGATATTCTTTTCTAGCCGATTAAGCTCTGTCGACCAATTCAATTTTCTTAGGTGGATTAATAACAGAAAGAGCAAACCTGCTAATGATTGGCTCATGCTGTGTCGTCTTTTTCATGGAATTCCGTGGAATTGAAAAAGCCTTTTAATTTATTAAAAAATCCGATAAGTAAAGTTCAGTCTGTTTCTATGTATCTGCACATAAGAAAAAGGAACTCCCTTAATAATATTGCAAAGGAATGCCACCATCTTCAACTCTGGAAAAGATCTTCCTGATTCGATTTAGCTCATATATTGATGCAAAGGCACGATATTGGAACTTCAGTCCCTAAAACCCATGTAATTTAAAATAATATATTTGGAACCTCTTCCCCCTTAAACCATGGCGCTCTCAAGCCCTTATCTTACATCATTACTAAACTGCCCTTGCAACAATTGACTTTTATGTCACCAATACAGTTTGCCCTACCGCCCCTCTCTACTTCGGAGCTGCCAATTTCATAACGCCTTAGCAAAATGATCTTAAAAGGTAAAATAACCCAGAGTGAAAATTATAAGATTGCCAATTTTAATTTTAGTAAACTTATCTGTAATAAGAACTTTAAGGTAATGAAGTCACGTGCCAACTCGTCTATAATGTTGCTCGATTTGTCTATTGGGTTGCGTCAATTATGGGTTCATGTTTTCATTTTTCACTGAAAAGTGTAAATAAGTGCTAATTCCCTTTGATGTTGTTCTGAAAGTGGGCCTTTTTTCTTGAATGAGATTTTCTCAGATGTTGGACCATTAGCAAGCATTCTGTAGTAAATATTCCTGTTCTTTACTAGCTGTTTAACGGTTGTCTTCTATTTTTAGATCTTCAAACGATGTCCAATAAGTTACGAGAGCATAAATATCACCATTTACATGAGTTTGTCAGGGATTTAACATTGATTTTTGACAATTGTCGATTCTTCAACCCTCGGACTTCCAAATATGTGAAAATGGCCGACAGTCTGGAAAATTTTGCAGGGTCTCACTTGCAAACGACTCGGCAAAGTATGCTTAGCTGATGAAATGTATTATTATTTTTATTTCCTTTCTCTTAGTGATGGATTTATGGAATATTTTATATTTACATGTATATTTCTTATGCGTGGTTTTTATTAAAATGTAAATAATCGTTTGTTGCGCCCTTGCTTGATCTTTCTTTAGTATAAGTTACCAATTAGGAGATTTATAAGCTAAGCCCTCCTGCAGGGGGCCAATTAAGGGAGGTGGTCAGGTTTGAGGGCAGTTGCCCTCCCTTAGATTCTGGGGAATAAAATTTTTTGTTTTTAAAAATTGAAAAACTTCTTGCTCCTCCCCCCCCTTAGATTTTGAAAATGTCTCTTATTGATTTTTTGTGGCAGAAAAGAAATTCTTCTTGTCCCTATGTTATCGTTAATTAGCGCTCCTGTCATTCTGACAATGTTAGTTTCAGTGTTCGTTTCCGGAATTTTATTAGAGAAAAGGATTGCATAAAGGAAAAATTATGCTAGAAATGGGGTAATATACGGTACAATATGTAGTGATTTTGTATTGCTTGACGATCAGATGCAGATAAAGTTGGTGTTACACCCGTTTGTTTGGGCTTGTTTGTAAACAAGAAAAGTTTTCGCTTTTTTTGTGATTCTGTGTAGTAACAAAGGAAAAATGTTAATAATGGTTAAAAATAGAAAAAGAAAAAATGTTAATACTTGTATGACAGCTAAAAGGAAAATAGTAGAAATCCTGATTTACAAGTATAAATAGACCTAAGATGGAGCCAGAGCAGGAATGTTTTCATTTTGATGGCCTTGGTACTTTAACCAAAAGAAAATCTGCAGCGTCCTACTGAGGAATTCCCTTTTAGTTCTTAGGTAGTACTAAAGGTGTTAGAATACTACATACACCCAATAACGCTATTGTGTGCTCTCCCTGTATCTCTTCTTTGTGAGCAGAATACCCTTTATCTCACTTTCAATGTAGTATATTGTGACCGATTGAAATTATTTCGGTCTCTGGCGGCCAATGAAAACAAATAAGTTTGCAATAACGATTACTTTCATCGGCTGTTAAAGCCGAAAATAAATTGCAATCGTCTACCTGGCTCAATAGTAACCAAAACTCTAAAAAATTGAATTTTGATATCAATAGCTACATCAAAAGAATCGCATTTTAATGCTGATTTTAAATAGATAAGTTTCATTAAATTTAGACTTACCCATCAAAAGTTACGAGTCTGAGAAAATTTTCCTTATTTTAGAAAATAGGGGAAAACACCCCCTAAAAGTCATAGAATCTTAACCAAAATCACACCATCAGATTCAGTGTATCAGAGAAACTTATTTTAGAAGTTTCAAGCTCCTATCTACAAAAATGTGCAATTTTGTATTTTTTGCCAGAAGGCAGATCACGGATGCGTGTTTACTTGTTTGTTTGTTTTTTTGTTGTTTTTTTCCTGGGTGATCGTATCGACCCAGTGGTTTTAGAATCTTGCGAGAAGGCTCATTCTAACGGAAATGAAAAGTTCTAGTGCCCTTTTTCCATGATCAAGAAATTGGAGGGCACCTAGGCCTCCTCCCACCCTAATTATTTTCCCAAAGTCACCGGATCAAAATTCTGAGATAGCCATTTTATTCACCGTAGTCGAAAAACCTTATAACTATGTCTTCGGGGACGATTTACTCCCCCCACAGTCCCCGTGGGTGGGGCTACAAGTTATAAACTTTGACCAGTGCTTACATATAGTAATGGCTATTTGGAAGTATACAGACGTTTTCAGGGGGATTTTTCGGTTGCGGGGGGGGGGGGGGGGTAGGGAAAGAGGGGGATAAGTTAGGGGAACTTTCCTTGGGGGAATTTATCATGGGGGAAGAAAATTTCCATGAAGGGAGCGCAGGATTTTCTAGCATTATTAAAAAAAAAACAATGAAAAAATAAATATGAAAAAGTTCTTTCAACTGAAAGTACGGAGCATAATTAAAACCACTTAAAACGAACAGAAATTATTACGCATATGATTGGCTCACCTCCTCCTAATACCTCGCTTTTTACGCTAAAGTATTTTTAGTAATTTCAACTATTTATTCTACGGCTTTTGTGATAAAGGGGTCATTCTTAAGAAATTGGGACCAAATTTAAGCTTTAGTGTAAAGAGCGAGGTACTGATGAGGGGGTGAACCCCCTCATATACGTAATAAAAACATGAGAATACAGAAGTTTGTTACGTAAGCTAATTTATAAGTTACGTATATCTTTTACTAATAAAAACATTCGTAAAAAATTACAAGTTCTACATGCCTTTCTAAGTAACCAAAAAACCGGAAGGCAACTAGGCCTCCTCCCCAGCTCCTTTTTTTCTCAAAATCATTCGATCAAAACTATGAGAAAGCCATTTAGCCAAAAATAAATAAATATACAAATTTCGTTTTAATTATTCATCTGCGGAGAGCCAAAATCAAAACATGCATTGATTCAAAAACATTCAGAAATTAAATATAAAAAAAAAACAAGTTTTATTAACGGAAAGTAAGGAGCGACGTTAAAAACGAACAGAAATTACTTCGTATGTGAAAGGGGCTGCTTCCTCTTCAACGCCCCGCTCTTTACGCTAAAGTTTTTTACTGTTTTAAAAAGTAGAGTTAAGAGAAAGAGTCAAACTTTAACATAAAGAGCGGGGCGTTGATGAGGAAGCAGCCCCTTTCCCATACGAAGTAATTTCTGTTCGTTTTAAGTTTTAATGTCGCTCCTTACTTTTTGCGTTAAAAAAACTTTTTTTTTATTTAATCTATATTAAACGCGATGCTTATCTGTACTAGTAGGTCTCAACAGTAGTTTCTGAGCTCGATAGTTCAGGTGATATCCGAATGACCTTCGTTTTATCGTTGTAATTCAACTGACACTGTAAGGTTCTTTGGGTATTGTATAACAAGATCTTTATTTTCCTGTATGCAGGTGGAGAAGTATGTTTAAACTTGAAGCATTTAAAGAAATTTCCCTAATGCCCCAATTACATTGAGATTTTATTAGAACTTGAAATTTACAGCTAATTTAAGCTAATCATAATTTTTCAGCCAATATGAAAACTAGGAAAAATCTAATTAGTTCAACTTAGTGCTAGCTATATCTCGGTAGTCGTAAAATCTCTTTGTGAACGGGCCTTGACAATTTTTTTTTTTACACTTGGGGCAGTGAAGATGTTTCAAAATATTGGGAAAGCCCAAAATTTGCATATATTTACTCTGAAGTCCAAATAACATTTTTTTTCCATTAGCTCTTTTCTTTTTTAGTTTAAATAGAAAAATACATGTATAAAAATTTTTTTTGAAGAAAATTTAAATTCTTTTGTTATTCAATCTATAGAATTATTGCTTGAATTCTCAATAGGATCTGGCCTAGATCAACCAGGTGGAGCGTCAAGGGAATAGGCATTGTATAATTTAAGTTAATTTTGCAATAGTCTTCCTTCTTCGGAAAAATGAATCAGAGGTTCATCATTTTGAGGGATTTTATGTGTAGAGAGCGTTCGATAAGTACGTTAAAGGCAAGGATAGATGTTCCTCATAAAGCCTTGGATGACCCCCCCCCCCCCCCTAAAAAAATTGGTCATTATCTGTTAATAAATGTCCTGGACATTAGGAAGTATTCACTATTTAATAAAATTAAATGAGTTGAAAGAATTTAAACAAAGCTAAAAGAGAGTATTATTTAGACAGTTTAAGAATCGTTGAAATAAGCCGTGTTATGCTTGAGTTACCGTCAGATCATTTTTACAAGTAAACCTCGTTTCCCTTTTACTATGCACCAGCTTGATGAGTTTCTATATCGAGTGTGAACTGGTCTTTGTGTTAAATCAGGGCTTAGTGCCTTTTGCCATCCTGTCGGGCTCGTCTTTGCTCTGTATTTTTGCACAAGAGTTACCTTAAAGATAACACCTTGATTTCTTCTTCTGTTCAAATCCATAAAAGGATCCGAAACCTCGACGCTAGTTGTAAAGTTGACGACTCTAGTACATCACATAATTTGGTGTTTTTTCTTCAAGAGTTCAGCCCCCCCCCCCCCTCTACACTATAACATCAGCAAAACTTTGATAGGAAATGATAAATTAGCCCTCTCTTCAAGGAAATAACTTGGCTGTGCCTGTAATATCGAAACTATAATGAGCTACTTTATTCCCCCCCCCCCCCGTTCACCTGATACAAATATACGCCCCCACCCCAAGAAACATGGAACTGTTCCTGTGTCCTTCCTTCGCATATACCTTCTAGCCGAGAAGGGGTTGGACCAAGTATTAGCTCCTACTCTAGGATTCACAACTTAGTGGTATCCCTAGCTGACATACACAACAGTCCTTTTTGATGCCTGGTTTTATTTTGAAGAAACTATTGAAAAAGAATTTGCAAAACGAAAAAGATAACTGTTGCAAGTATATTTCCCAGGATTCGGGATAAAGCTCCCTTCTTTTTCAGCGACTGTAACTGAATATCATCTACTTCTTCTTCCTCGTGTTCTTTCGGTACACCTAGAAGCGAATTTATCGAATATTAATTTGTATTAGTTTTACTTTCTTAAGGTGAACAAATGCAGAATTTCCTACTCCCCCTCCAAAAAAACAAAAAATTTGCTACTCTCTAGCCTGACGCATTGACTAGTTTAGTCTAAAATATACTCAACACTCGTCCAGTGTCTGTTTTTATCTTCATTAGTTTTTAAATAAAATAAAATAATAGAAAAAATTTAAATTTTAAAAATATATTGTGAAATGATAAAAGATAAATCAATAAAAAGCAATAAATAAAGTAATTAATTAAAAATAAATTTAAAATAAAATAAACAGTTTCATTTTTAAATCATTTTTCTTCTTTCTTTTTTTTTGTCTCGTCAGAAAATAAATCTACTCATCCTAGCAAGAATGATCGTGCAAAAACTATAAACGAAAGCCTGATAGTAAATGATGTCATATATTTCCCTGTAAAATGATCAATCCAAAAATGCTGCCTTTGAGTTTGTTCGGGTTCTACACTACGACAATCAAATCAACGGCAGTTCTGATAGTTCAGAAGTTAAATGCATACTGTGTTATCACGTAGGTAATATTGTAGACCCCAAGATTATAGCGCTGTTACATGAATGAGGCTCTTACAGTCAAGTAACACGGACGAATTGGGCTGTTACAACAATGAAACGGAACATGTAACATGAACATGAACATAGCGATTGTAAAAACCCAAGATCATACGTCATCGGTTCTCTCTGCATTGATTGGTGCAAATATGTAAAAGCTATGCGGTTTGTGTATATAACGAAATGAATTCGTCAAAACTTTCTAGTTGTGAAACTAACTTACACCAAGCAACAACACAATAGATATTAGAGTACTTTACAGAAAAAGATCAGAATATGGGAAATATTACATTTGAAGAATGTATGCTGGAAACGCGAAATGAAACATTCAAGCAAAGAACCTTCAAAACTCGTCATCCTAAAGATGCATTGGTGAATTCATCGAAAGTTGGACCTATTGGTAGACTCCCATGTTCAGAACATTTTGTTCAGACTCAATATGGAACCCAGCACAGAGAACGTAACTTTACCCCAAAAAAATTCCAGCTTTATAAAAGTTACTTGACGAAAGTTCAGTTGAAGCGCCTAGTAATGCATTTAATAATTTGGCAACACAGCTTTGAGATTAGAGTCTGTCCAGACTCACTATGGAGCCCAGCACAGAGAACGTAACTTTACCAAAATTTTCATTTTTAAATTTCATTTTTAAATAAAAATTAAATAAAAATTTAAATTTCATTTTTAAATAAACAGTTTCATTTTTAAATCATTTTTCTTCTTTCTTTTTTTTTGTCTCGTCAGAAAATAAATCTACTCATCCTAGCAAGAATGATCGTGCAAAAACTATAAACGAAAGCCTGATAGTAAATGATGTCATATATTTCCCTGTAAAATGATCAATCCAAAAATGCTGCCTTTGAGTTTGTTCGGGTTCTACACTACGACAATCAAATCAACGGCAGTTCTGATAGTTCAGAAGTTAAATGCATACTGTGTTATCACGTAGGTAATATTGTAGACCCCAAGATTATAGCGCTGTTACATGAATGAGGCTCTTACAGTCGAAAGTTTTCATCGAAAGTTGGACTCAACACTCGTCCAGTGTCTGTTTTTATCTTCATTAGTTTTTAAATAAAATAAAATAATAGAAAAAATTTAAATTTTAAAAATATATTGTGAAATGATAAAAGATAAATCAATAAAAAGCAATAAATAAAGTAATTAATTAAAAATAAATTTAAAATAAAATAAACAGTTTCATTTTTAAATCATTTTTCTTCTTTCTTTTTTTTTTGTCTCGTCAGAAAATAAATCTACTCATCCTAGCAAGAATGATCGTGCAAAAACTATAAACGAAAGCCTAATAGTAAGTGATGTCATATATTTCCCTGTAAAATAATCAATCCAAGAATGCTGCCTTTGAGTGTGTTCGGGTTCTACACTACGACAATCAAATCAACGGTAGTTCTGATAGTTCAGACACAGAAAGTTGGAAAATTTATGCTGGGAAATCAAAAACACGTGTCTTGTCTAAAAAATCTGAAAATTGACTAACTGTTACCCTCTGTTTGTTGAGGCTTCAGAAAAAAAAAAAATCTAACTATTTTGGGCAGAACCATCGTACACTTAAAAATCATTTGGTTTATACATTTTCATGGGCAATACACAATCACGGAAAAAACAAAGGCTTCATGCATTGCTTTGACAAAGCACTGCTTAGAGCCATACAAGGACTACGGAAAAAACAAAGGCTTCATGCATTGCTTTGACAAAACATTGCTTAGAACCATACAAGGACTACGGACCCACTCCCCTCTTACTAACAAATTACAAATATATGAATTCTGGATCCATTCCCTCTTATCACCCAATTCGAAAGATATGGATTTCAGATCCATTCCCCGTTTACTTACCAATTACAAATATATGGATTTTGGACCCATTCTCCTCTTACCCACCAAATGCAAATATAGGTATGTTATTCCTTTTTTGACGCATCTTCATTCGGGAAGTATTTAAGGGATGGCTTGAAATAATTAAATGACTACTATAAATCAAAAACATCAATATAACAATATAAATAGATAAAATACAATAAATAACAATATAAATCAATAATTATAAATCAATAACATCGGAGTATGACTGTCGAAAACAAAAATAGACAAATTAATTCACAAATACGGTTTTTGTACACCGAAATTATTGTTTAAGAGTTTATGAGTTCGCAGATGAGAAACATCAAAGTTATGCACAACATGCAATACTGCACATGCAATACTGCACATGCAATACTGCACAACAGCAATTTGCATGCACATGCAATACTGCATATGCACAATATGCAATAGCAGCGATTGCTATTGCAATAGAAACGTTTACAATCAATACAAATAAATTAAACATTTTGCAAATGTTAGACATGTGACACATTTTTTACATCTGAGTCATGAAGGAATTGTCGTTAGGCCTATGTTAACACATAGGCCTAACCTTAAGTAGGGGCCTTTGACTCCATAGTGCTAATATGTCTTTTGTACTTTACTAAAAAAAAAGTTTTACGCTGTTTATATATAAGTCTATACACAATTTATAAGTTCAATATAATTATCAAAATTTAAAAAGTGCTCAAAGGTCAAGTTTTCACTATTAGTTTGTTTTCTTATTATATATTTTCTATGTATTTATTATATTCATATATACTACATTTACATATATGTTTACTATATATATTCTTATTATATTAATATCAATACTAGTTTGTTTTCTATTCGCATTGTTTGTATATCTGGCAATAATCATTTTGTTTAAGTAGTCTAATGGCCAATAAATTTCCATTAACTGTTTCTTTATTTTAAATACTCTCCTTTCAAATACGTAAAAACACAATTGACTAAATTAAACTTTCACTTTAAGTCATTTTACGTAATTTTCAGTAAAGTGGAAGTAGCACTAGCCTATTGGAGGATTTTGGAGCAGAAACACCCCACATAATTGTGATTTGGAATCCGCTCCCTTGAAATATAAGCTCTAGAAAACTAATTGTTTTTTTTTTAACTGTTTTGTTATCTTATATAAAACTTTTTTTGTCTCAAAATATAAAAGAGTCTTTATACATGAAAAACTTATCTTGTGAATTTGGTTCAATTTAATGTTGAATTCTTTAAAAGGAAGGTAAATGGACCTTTAAGTGTGAAAACGTCATTTTAAGGATTGAGCTGTATGCGTCATGAAGTTGTCTGTCGACTGACGTCATGTTTATCAACTGATGAAATTACATACCGGGACACCGGGACACAAATGACGACCGGAACACAGGGAATATAAATGACGACCGGGAACCTCAAAGAGAATTTACAGACTGGGACACCTGGACACAAATTCACGACCGGGACACAGGGAATATAAATGACGACCGGGACACAGGGACACAACTACAACGGGGACGCCGGGGGCACAGGCGGGATATATAAATGACGACCGGGACACAGGGATTGTTCGAATAGAAATTACAGACCGGGAAACAAATGACGACCGGGACACAGGGAATATAAATGACGACCGGGACACTCAAAGAGAAATTACAAACTGGGACACCGGGACACAAATGACGACCGGGACACAGGGAATATAAATGACGACCGGGACACAGGGACACATCATTAGAATAATGAGGTATAGATCTGAATACGGATTGTTTTTCCCATGGACAATTATATGTTGCATGTTCAAGAGTCAGTAAACCTGACAATCTATTTATATGCATAGACAATGGGACAGCGAAGAATGTTGTATATTCGCATGTTTTACGTAGTTAAAAATATATATATATATATATATATATATATATATATATATATATATATATATATATATATATCTATCTCTATTCACAGGTGGGACACAGGGACACAACTACAATGGCGCGTAACTAATATGGCGCGCACGGGGAGGGGGGCTTGGGGGGTGCGAAGCGCCCCACCAACTAGGTTGCAACAGCTAGTATATATATATATATATATATATATATATATATATATATATATATATATATATATATATATATATATATATATATATATATATGTTAAGGAGTCAATGGAACTAATTTCTAAATAGTTCTAGAAATTTCTAAAAATTCATAATTTGATTGTGAGTGATTTAAGCTTAAAAATGCATTTTGATGGAATTTAAAAGACATCTTCACGGAATTTTTGGCAAGTGTGCTCGTTACTAAGTAAGGCAGTGGTGAAGCAAGGTAGGTACTTTTGATGGGGTGTACACATTCTCTTCAGTTACGTTTGTTTATGAAAATTTGGCAAGTTGGTTTTTTTATCCAATTTTCTCAATGAAAATACCAAAAAGAGGCACTGTAATTTTCAATAAAACCTTTTCAATTAACCGATGGGTACTTTCAATGAAAATTCCCCAAAAAAGCAATTTTTACAAATCTATGGGGCACAACCCCTCCACCCCCGCTCCAAATTGACGCCATTGATTTTCTTCAAACATAAATTTAACTGGAACAACGTGACTTTATTGCTTATTTTGTGACAGTAAATGACCTTGTCACACTTTGACACCCCCTCCCCGTCCAAAATGAATCAATATTGTATCTTCTAACCATAAATGGAGATCTTTATACATATTATGCAAAAGTCAACTCAATTTTGGGCAAAATATGTTTATGCGATTAATTTTTATTGATTTACGAATGCACATAAAAAAAAATTGTCATGTCTTGGTCCTGTTTGATAGTTTTGGAAAAGAACCATAGGAACATACCGGGCTTTATGAACCATTTTATGTTTGTATCCCTTGGAAAAACAGTTCCTCTGGCTTCTGGACCAAGACTCATCAGCAAATGATCCAAAGTAAACATAATGTCGTTCGCTAGAGCATCAAATTGCCGCATGTCATTGTCCAACAATATCGTGGGTTCTTTGAGCCTTTGTCTTTCACCGTTAGCTTGCTTGCTTTCATCGTCTTTTTGCTCAACACTAAATAAAAACAAACATTAAGCATTCTTGCACGTCTGACCTTTGCTAGGATGATTAAACAAAAGAAATTTTAAAAATATATTAAACAAGGCTATTAGTCAGTGCACTGATGTACCAGTAGGTTTACTCTTTTATGGATTTACGAATGGTGTCAATTGGGGGGGGGGGGTAAAATATATTAAACAAGGCTATTATTCAGTGCATTGATGTACCAGTAGGTTTAGTCTTTTATAGACTTACGAATGGTGTCATTTCGGGGGAAATATGGAGGCATGGATCGTGCTAGATTTTTTTTCCTCTGTGGGGAACTTTGAAAATTTTCTTTGGGGGGGGGATATTTTCATTGAAAAACGTTCTTTTGGTATTTAATTAAAAAACACAAATTTACCTCCCCCCAGATTTCAAAAAATAAATCCTCCCCCTTTATATTTTTGTGAATTGGCGCCACTGGGACTTGGGTACCACTTTTTCTTTATTTTAGTACCTTGTGACCGGGAAATTTGTTAACCGAAGCATCGAATTTCTGCTGTTGCTGTCTAATTCGCATGCTATATAACGAATAAATCCTTCTACGTTGATTATGTGCTTTAAATAGGGGTTAGAAAAGGAATTGATGTGTGTTCTATACTAAAGTAGCCAACTCTGAAGGGGATCCATCACGGATTTTTTTCAAATCTAAAAGGGCTATGGATCAAAACATTTCATTGGCATTTTAAGATTTTCAGCTCTGAAGAACTGTCAAAATGGTTTTTCCTTCATTTTATAATATGATAGTTGACATGGCTGTCTAGGGAAACCTAGACATATTTCTTAGCACTGCTCTATGCAATTAAAAGCCACTTAAATGCAATCATTCAGCAAGATTGTCGTATTCAAAAATCTTGTAGTTTTATATGCTTGTGATAATGCTATTTTAAGTGATATCCATTTGTCTGTGGACAAAATACACCTCACATATCCTTACAAGTCCTTATAAGAAACAACGGCCAGAAAATACCCATATTATAATCAGTGATTATAAAAGTTTCGTAAAAAGTAAATTTACATATTGTTATTTCGTTTGATGGCGCGCTGGTTTTCCATCTCCCCCTCCAAGAAATGCACTAGAATTTCTACTTATTTATTCACTAACACTATCTAAAATGGTAATTCTACAACGACATCCATATTCCAAATTCTTAAGGTGCGTCAGTAGTGAGAGAGCGATTAAAGATCATTGGCAGTGCTCTGCAGGTGTCTTAAGCAACAAACAGAAGAGGGGAGGAACCCATTGCAAGGGCCGGACGTACCTGCTGGTATTTAGTTACCCTTAAATTGCAAGGATTAAGTGAGTGGGTCCCTACGCTTCCCTTGTTCCTGGCTGGACTTGATCTACCGCTTCTCTCTGTGCTTTCTAACGAATTGACGTGCTACATGGACTATGATTATTGACTGTATATTGCGTTAACTTTTCAGAGAAGGTATTACATTATATACATGGCTAGCTCTAACTTTGTCTGTCGGGTGCCGAATTTTTATTTAACCGTCAATTGCCAAGGATGAAGACACTCTGATAAAGATTTGTGTTCAATTTTTTTGCAAAAAATGCAATTAAGCAGGCAATTGATGCCTGCAAAGTTGCACTAAAGGTTGACATACTTGAAAGGAGAAGAGAACCACTTCCACCGTCATTGTTTTTATCGTATATTTTTGAACCAAATCAGCGTGATTTTGTGAAGAAACCTTGCTCTGCTGACAAGGTGAAACATATTCTTGGCCGTCAAAATGGACCAAGTTTACATGGTTGATGAAGATTCTGCGGTTGCTGAAATACCTAATAGTTTGAAAATTCGTGCTAAGATTATAAGAACCGAGTACACAGGTATTATTAAAAAGGATACTGATTTAATGTTTCTTAAATCTCCATGCTTGTTGAAAATATAATTTGTGTTCACCTAATTCTCATTTTTTTCCCATTTTGTTCAGCATAGTCGAAAAACCTAATAATTATGTCTTTCGGGACGACTTAATCCCCCACTGTCCCCGGGGGAGGGGCTGAAAGTTACAAACTTTGACCATTGAATACATATAGTAATGGTTATTGGGAAGTGTAGAGACGTTTTCAGGGGGACTTTTTCGCGTTAATTTTGATCCGGTGACCTTGGGAAAAATGAGCGTGAGAGGGGGCCTAGGTCCCCTCCATTTTTTTGGCTACTTAAAAGGCACTATAAATTTCAATTTCCGTTAGAATGAGCCCTCTCATGACATTCTAGGACCACTGGGTTGACACGATCACCCCTGGAAAAAAAAACACGCATCCGTGATCTGTCTTCTGGGAAAAAAATACAAAATTCCACATTTTTGTAGATAGGAGCTTGAAACTTCTACATTATGGTTCTCTAATACGCTGAATCTGATTGGTGTGATTGTTGTTAAGATTCTATAACTTTTAGAGGGTGTTTCCTCCTATTTTCTAAAATAAGGCAAATTTTCTAAGGCTCGTAACTTTTGATGGGAAAAATTAAACTTGATGAAACTTATATATTTAGAATCAGCATAAAATACGATTCTTTTGATGTAACTATTGGTATCAGAATTCCATTTTTTCAGAAATTTGGTTGCTATTGAACTGGGTCGCTCCTTACTACAGTTTGTTACCACGAACTGTTTGATGAGCAGGCTTTCGATTATGTTCGATAATCAGCATAAAATACGATTCTTTTGATATAACTATTGGTATCAGAATTCCATTTCTTAGAATTTCGGTTGCTATTGAACTGGGTCGCTCCTTACTACAGTTCGTTACCACGAACTGTTTGATGAGCAGGCTTTCGATTATGTTGATAGAAGAGCTTTAGCGAAGGCTGTATTCTTGTATGGTACACCAGACAAATATAGTTCAAAGTGATTAGTGCTATGTACGAGAATAACACTGTTGCGGTTAAGGTAGGAAATAAGGTTAGCAGCTGGTTTTGTATTAAATCAGAAGTTAAGAAGAGTTGTGTTCTATCACCCTTTATGCGGATCATTTTGATGGGCTTAGTCTTAAGGAGCACAGGAAAGCCATCGGGAGAACACGGAATCAAATGGAGAGGAAAAACTTTTCTGAACTTAGATTGTGATGATGATTTAAGCATCCTAGATGAAAGTGTAAGCAAAATGAATGAACTTTTAGAGATTTTACGAGTTTCGGGCGCTAGAAAAGGTTGGAAAATTATTGTTGACAAGACTAAGTCGCTAAAGCAGGAATAAATGAAGATGAAAGGCGACGGTGGGTAACGAAAAGATTGATCAGGCGGACAGCTTCACTTATCTTGGTAGTATTATTAGTAAAGGCGATGGGAGCAGTGAAGATGTTAGAAGTAGAATGGCCAAAGCTCAGGGTATTTTTCAGAGTTGAAAAAAGTTTGGAAGAATAGAAAGATAAATCTGCAAACCAAGATTAGAATATTTGAAGCTATAGTGATAACAGTAGGCAAATATGGTTCTGAAGCATGGGCGTTCCGAAAAACGGATGAAGATTTGCTTGAAGTTTTCCAGATAAATTGCCTATGGATTGATCTTGGTACCCGGCTGACTGATTCTATTTCAACCAATAGGCTGTGCGAAAAGTGCGGTTCAATTCCGCTTCATAAAGCTTTAATGAGAGAAAGGTTGAGATGGCTAGGGAATGTTCTGCGGATGAAGAATGACAGATTGCCGAAGATTGTTCTTTTTGTCAACCGTCTAGGGCTAAACGGAAAGCAGGTCGTCCCCGGTTGGGGTTGGTGGATGTCATAGAGAATGATTTAAGGGAAATTGGAACTTCGTGAGAGGGTGTGAAAAAGGGGGAGTTTGAGTAGATTAGGATGGAGTAAGAGCGTGCGTAGCTCTGTTGGCCTCAGGTGGCTTGATACTGCGGTGAATTGTTAGTAGTAGTAGTAGTTACGTAGCGTCCCCATGCAGGTTCAGGAAGACTCCCGTAAAGAAGTATATATTTCCCGTCGTTCACTTGCTTCGACATTGAAATACAGCCAGAAATTCATATGGATTCTACCTATAACTTGTTAGGGCTAACCACTGAAATTTCGGTTCTTTCATAAGCCATTTTTAGTATTTTTGAATTTATTGTGTAAAGAAAAGATGAAATGTTCCGAAAAAGCTTGTTTTTAATAGGCAATAGTCATGAAATTATTGGTCGAAGAAAATGAGGACAGGCACCAAGCATGCCGATTATTGCAAAATCACTCAAATGAACATCTATGTCAGTATTTTTTCAAATGAACATCTATGTAATCTTTTCATGGGAGTGAGGGTAGTAAAAATATATTTAACAATTTCTTAGAATAAAGTAGGATTTTTGGGAAGGAGGGGGGTAGGGCAGGGGATGATAGTTTGAAGATGATTTGAATTAAAATGGTAATTTGAAAGCACGGAAAAAATGACATAGAAAAAATTAGACATCATAGGTAAAAATCATAAATTTCTTGGCTTTAGGCAGAGGGGGAGCAGTGGCGTATATCAGGGGAGGGGACAGGAGTGGAATGTAGCCCCTAGAATTTTTGATTCCCAGTAGTGATGACATTGTGGAGCCTATGCAAACCTCATTTGCACAACCGTATTAACATAATATTTGCATAACCTTTTTATCCAGCAACTAGATTCAGTCATGGGCCTTCCCCGTTAGCTTACTACAAGAGATACAAAATTTGCATCCTTCCATGAGAACATTGCATATTCCTGTAATGGACATGATTAAAATATATTCAACCTTCACTGAATAAGAGGAATGACCAGTCAAGTAAAGCGGTAAACTTCAATTCAAATGTTCTAGTGGAATCAGCTTAATAAGCGGAATGACCAGTTTAGTAAAGCAGTTTATATGAATTCAAATGGAATGGTGGAATCAGCGTAGTCAGAGGAATGACCATTTAAGTAAACTGTTTTATTTTATTTCAAATTGGACTACTAGAATTTATGATAAAGTATGGAACTTTACTTGGCAATATATATATATTAACATAGGCATAGTGTAACGGCTTTTATCATTATATTCGCAGGATGGGCGCTTATATCAAAACTTTTTTTTAGAGGGAGCTTAGAGTAATCCACCTACAAAAGGCCCCCAATTCCCCCCCAAATTTTAACCTCCCCAAACAAAAATAACAAAGACAAAATTAAGAATGAAAAAAAATCTTAAAACCTCTTTTGACTAAAACAAACTAAGCTACTTGCTACTCAGCTACTCAGCATCAAAAAAATAATAAAAAGCACTTTCGCATACAACAAACTAAGTTAGTAGGCGAATTCCGAGTGTCTGAGTTGCTTACTGAGCATCAAAAGTCTAATAAAAGCACTTTTGACAACAAAAAACTGAGGGAGTTGATCGATTCGGAGTGTTTTTGGTTGCTGGCTGAGGGTAAAAAATTAATAAAAGCACATTTGACTACAACAAACTCAGCTAATAGATAAATTCCAAGTCATTTAATTGGTGACTGAGTATAGAAAAATTAATAAAAAACACTTTTGCAGAGAACAAACTCAGCTGGTAGGTAAATTCCTAATGTGTTAGTTGCTTACTAAGCATCAAAAATTAAAAACAGCACTTTTGACTACAACAAACTGATGGAGTTATGAACTGATGGATAAATTCTAAGTGTCTCAGTTGCTAGCTGGGTACCTAAGCACTTTTGACTGCAGCAAACTTAGCTACTTTATTAATTTTGAGTCTTTTAATTGGTGACTGAGTGTCAAAGAATAATAAAAAAGCAGTGCTGTATAGAACAAACTTAGCTAGTTGGCAAATTCTGAGTGTCTCAATTGCTAACTGAGCATCAGAAGTTCAATAAAAAAAAACTTTTGACTGCCATAGACTCAGGCAATTGATAAATTTTTTACATACACCACACAGGTATGACTTCTCCTTCGTGTGAATCGTCGACGAGTGTGCAAAGTTGCATTACGACCCTTTACATTTTTAAATTTGTTTTTATTTTTTGTCAGTTTTTTAATTTTTTAATTTGTTTTTATTTTTCGTCATTAAAAAAATATTTTATTTTTTTTCGTTATTTTTGTTTATTTTTAAATCTGTTTTTATTGTTCATTATATTTTTCGTCATTTTTTTCCGGGGGGGATTTTGGAAGGGGGCATTTGGGATCCTTGGAGGTGGGACATGGATGACCATATGTTCCCCTAAGAAAAGAGTTATTATAATCGTTCTTTCCCATGAATTTGATGATACAAGCCGTTATGCCTATGTTAATATATGTTGCCATGTAAAGTTCAATACTTCATCGTAAATTATATTAGTCCAATTTGAAATCAAATAAAACCGTTTACTTAAATGGTCATTTCTCTGATTACGTTGACTCTACCATTCCATTTGAATGCTTATAAATCGGCTTATTCAAATGGTCATTCCTCTGATCAAGCTGATTCTACTAGAACATTTGAATTCAAATAAAGCACTTTACTTAAATGGTCATTCCTTGTACTTAGTGAAGGTTGAATATATGTTAATCATGTCCTGACATGAATATGTAATATTCTCACGGAAATATGCAAATTATGTATCTCTTGTAATATGCTAATGGGGAAGGTGACAGGATCTAGTTGCTAGGTAAACTGGTTATACAAGGTTTGTGCTAATGCAGCTATACAAATGATGTTCCTGTAGGCTCCAAAATGACATCATTACTGTCCCTCACCTATATTTTGAAAAACTCCTTTGAGGGTAATTTTTGTTATAGTTCCGATCCTCATCCCCTGGAAAGGTTTAAGAAATATATTTTGCCCCTCCTCTTCCAGATTTTTCTTAAGTTGACGCCACTGACGGAATAAATCTTAACTCCTCTACACTGTGGTTGTGCCTGAATCGAGACCATATGCCCTTTCCAATGAAAAACTTAATTTTAAAATCGTTCTCTGATCTGTAAAATTACCAATTTGATCATAATCCACTTGAAGAAAAATACTCTTTCACTGACGATCGGGATCTGGAGTTTATAATCTGGTTTGTGAATTCGAGACTACACTAAAAAAAACAACAATGAATTTGGATTTTGGGTTTTGCCCCGTCACGGGTTGGGCTCTTAAGCTTTGTACTTCCAAAGTTTATAATTCGAAAGATATAGTCATATAAACTACTGTGTTGCGCTGATATTTTCAATATTGTTTCAAAAATCTGATTTGTCTGCGGAAAACGCCTGTTCTTAGTGATCAAAATTTTATTTTTAGGGCATCGTATACTTTTTGTCTGAGCATTCCACTTAAAAAACTACAAAGCCAACGAAAAAAAAAATTACAATAGGCAAGGGCGCATCCAGTATTTTTTTTCTTTTTGGGGGGGGGGGTAAATAAGAAAACTTGAGAATAAACTTACCAAATTTGCTTAAATGAATTTTTGTTACGTTTTCACGAGTCAGACAAAAACCCAGGGAAGGTGTTGAACCCCAAAGCCCCCCTCCCTGGATACAGCTATGTTGGTAAGGGTAGCTTGACATTAAAAAGAAGGCTTACATCTTGATAAAAGGAAGTTTGTCAACTTGAATAGTAGCCGGAGAATAAGTGTCAAACTCGATCTCAGAAGTATTCGCATTCCCTCTTTTGAACCTTCCGAAGACTGTTGTAACATCTGGCTTGCTGTTACTTATGGTGCTTGATTGCCTTGTGTGTCCTTGTGGTCTCTGTCTCTGTGGAGCCTGATGGTGACCTGGCGGATGTGTATAACCATGTGACAATCCGACGACTGATAGGACCTAGGCAAGGAGTAAGGATAAGTAATGCAAGTTGTCTTTTTATTATACTGTCAAATTCGAAGTGTCCCTCCTAAATTTGGACACAAAGAAATATGGAGCGGGGGGGTAATTAGCACATAAATTTAAAGGCTCTAAGAACATGTCTTTTTGTCAGAAATGCGTCATGTCTTCTTTGAAAAGAACAAAGCTTCTTGGTTGTTTAAAAGTACTAAGGGGTTATCCTTTTTGTACTACAGTAGGGTTATATAGTAATGAGCAAAATCAGCATAATACCTTCATACTGAGCCTAGCCATTTTAAATCTACCAAGATCATCGATCAGACCAACAAAAAATAATTTTTTTTTAAATAAAATGGTTGAAAAACAGATAAGGTGTGCACTATCCTGAAGGATAAGGTTCGAAATTATGTAAATAGCCATTTAAAAATAAATACTTCACAAACACATTTAGTAGAAAGGTGGATATGTCACACTCTGTACAAATAATAGAGTTCTATGGACGGTCTCTCTAGACTAGTTCCTGAGTCCCTTTCACCTCATATATACAGACATGCAATGCATTTTTCGAATAACCATTCTTTGGTCAATCAGAGATTAATATTTAGGATTTACACTCCCTTTCTATAGATACATTTAGGAAAGATATGGGTATACTATAATTTGTTAAGAGAAAAATCTGGGCAAAACTGATTGCTTGCATAGCTAGATGGTGATGTCTTGAGTCTTAGCTCTTCTCAATAAAATTACATGTGCATGTTATATTTTCTTGAATTAATAGCAATTTAATTGAATATTTTAAATATTAGATTAATGTACAGCTTTAGTCTGGAGGACTTTTAGGCTCATAGTCTTTGTGTTTTTCTTAGCCTTGTCTATCTCTAAATTAAAAAAAAAAAAATTCCAAAAACAACTTTAATTCAAATGAAAGCAAGAGTAATGTTAGCATTTAAAATGAGCATATATAAATTCTTGGACTATAATGTACATTAATGTATACGTATAATAATGCAAACGAATATAAATTTCGTATAAGCTTAAAGACGAACAGAAATCAAATGAATCATTTCAGACAAAATAAAATAGAAAATGCTGCTCTAGATAAATAAAAGAATCCTAACACGAACAGAAATTTAAATTAATAACCAAGTTGAACTTAAAACAAACAGGAAATTTCACCAAAAAATAATTTGGGCTACAATCCTCTAAACCTTTTTAAGGTCAAAGTGTCACTTGCACTTACCTAAAACCCTTTGTATTTCGAGTATTGTGTTTTTCATCTTTCATAATACCATCAACAAAGCAATATCACAAAGTTGATCAAACAATTCGTGGTAACGAACTGCAAATATGGAGTGATGCGGCTCAATAGTAACCGAAACTCTAAAAACGGAACTTTGACATCAATATATACATAAAAAAATAGTTTATTGTGCTGAGTCCAAATATAAAAGAATTATTAAGTTTAGTTTTCACCATCAAAAACTAAACAGAAGAAAAGCAAAGAAAGGCACAAAGGAAATTGGGAAACTAAAGAACAAAAAACCCATTTGCATTATCAACATAATGAATAATAATCTGCTTCTTGGTGGATTAGTTTGGGCCATGCGGCCTTCAAAAATTGTGTACACCATTTTGTGTCTCATGAATTTCCCAGCGTTATTCCAAAAACGATCAATTAAAAATAAAGTTTTTTCAACTGATAGTAAAGAGTGACGATTAACCTTAAACAAACAGAAATTTATCTGTGTATGAAATGGGTTGCACCCTCCTCAACATTTCGATCTTTACACTAAAGTTTCTTATTACTGTAAAAAGTTGAGTTCTGTCAAAGAGCCAAACTTTAGCGTAAAGACCGAGGCGTTTAGGAGGGAGCAGCCCCTTTAATACACGGAATAGTATCAGCTCGTTTGAAGATTCAATGCTGCTCTTTACTTTCAGTTGGAAAAAACTGTTTTTTTTATTTTACCAATGTTTAGAAATGAAAATGAAAATGAACATTAGCCAATTAATGAAAATGTTAGGAGGGGCAAGAATTCATTTTTCGATTTATTATGGAGATGCAAAAAGTGAACTTTTAAAGTCTGAGGGGGGTAATTTTATTATTTTTTTAAAAAAAAGTCCGATTTGCTTAATCCTAAGAGGAGAGAAGCTCCTACGTTAGTTGTATTGCATATTGGGGTACTGATCTTACGCTTTAGGCTCTAAGGATTGTCTATACTACAGACAGCACATCTCATTAGCATATTCCATTGCTATAGCCTCTATACGTCCGACAGATACATGATTTATTCCATCCGTATAGCCTCAATAAGTCCGATATATACATATATTATTGCATTGCTATAGCTATAGCCTCAATACGTCCAACAGATACATAATCAGGTGGTACTAGATAAGAGAGCGGATGATAAGAAGATGAAACATACGTTCTAGTAACACTATATTTTTTGTATAAAAGTCGAGAATGGAGATTATCAACAGTCTTGAATTTCATATAAAATGAGTAAACAAATTCAAAAATATGCCTTTCAATGTGAGTACCTTCGATTTTTTAAAGAATGTTTACTGGGAAGAATCGGCCGTCATTGTTTTTCTATTATTAAAATGTATTATAAACTCCGATTAGTTGCTGAAATTCATAATCTAATAGATTTATAAATCTTATCCATAATTTCTCATTTAAGGAAGATGTGAATTATGTACAAAAATCCAATTTTTGTAACACAAACTTAAAACACAAACAAAAACACAAACACAAAGTAAGGCCACTATTTCATAGTTCATTCATCAAAAGGCAATTTGGAACTAAAATATGTTCAATGGTAACTCTCTGCGTTATTAGTTCTTATCAAAATGATCCATCAGGGGTGAAAATCTTGAATTTTAATCTCGCAGCTAACAGCGAATGTTAATTTGACAGCTAACAGGGGTAAATATTATTTGCTAGGAGAGTGCTATGATTTAGCTCATGTTATTTTTTAAACTGAAATGTTCTTTAAAGTTGATTTGTATGATTTTCAAAATATATTTTAAAACCTTGATTGGAAGTCTTCTTAAGTCTATTTGAATAGGCCCATCCTTTGCATAAGTCTTTAGAACTCCCATGCCTGTACCCCCTTTCTAATGTTATAATAGGGTCCGTGACAGCACTCATGAGTGCCCCCAAGGTTCTCCTCTAGGGAACCAAATTCCTCAGACCCATTTTTTATTTTGTTTTGGGCTTAGACATTTTGCAACTTTTTTTTCAAGTCTTAAATGTTATTGCTTATACATATAAAAACAAAAATTCACCTGAGTAAACGTTTTTTGACAAACATTAAACTTATATGCCTTATCCAATAATTGAATTCTTTGGTTTCTAGTTATTGAATTGTTAGATTATAGAATAAAAATCATCTTTATTTTAACTTAATTTTCACATCTTTATTCTAGGAGGCCTCTGACACAGATACAACAAAACTACCACCAGCCAATAGATATAGAACAGCAGGTGGTGTGAAGATACTGTGATCAATGAATGCTCATCGAATGATGAGTTTTGATTATGGATCAGATGAGGAATAATATGAGGAATTTGGGGCTAGTCCCACGAACTGGAAACACTATAAGTGAGTTTGTTTAAATTCTCTTTGATAATAAATTCTTCTTATTCGTTTACATTTTATTCTTCTATTTTTAATAAGCTGTTACGGCCATTTTTAAATGGTTTTCAATCAAAATAGCCTTGAAAATTTAATGTAAAAAAGCGGGATGCGGATTGGTCGACAGGTTATTATCAAATGATTCTGTCAAATGAATATATTTTTGGAAGGGTGCCACAGGACAATAGATAGTGATATTGGTAAAAATTTCAGCCAAATTTTTCCAAATCTTGTGTGGTAATATAAAAGTTCTGTCTGATATTATCAACATCTTGCATTATATTATCAAAATCTCACCTCATATGATGGGAATCCTCTATTATATTACCAAAATATCACCTTCTAAAATTAGAATCATTCAAGAATTAAACATATATTGCGTGGCATTACCAAAACCGTACCTGACATTAGAAAAATATTTCCTGGTTTTATCAAAACGTGCCTGATCTTGTCAAGATCTATAATTGTGTCATCAAAATCATATCTGCCGTTGCTAAAATTTAACATGGTACTTTCAAATCATCCCTGCTGTTATCAAGATTATAAAATATTGCCAAGTATTACCAAAATGTTGTATGTACTATCAAAATCCCGTGTGATATTATTAAACATCTTACACTACAATCTAAAAATCTCGACTGATATAATGAGAATTCTCAACGGTACTATCAAAACCATCTATTTTAATAAAAAAATCCTGCAAGTCATTAACAAAATTTTGCATGGTATTATCAAAAACCTTAAATGACTTTAATAAAATATTTTCAGCTACAATCAAAACGTGTCTAGTATTAAAAAAATTTAATATGGTGCTATCAAAATCCTTCCCACTATTACAAAAATTTAGCATAGTGCTATCAAAATCGAGTCTGTTATAATCACGATTTCATAATCTTACCAATCATGCAAGTTATTAACAAAATATTTTATGATATTAGGATAATCTTGCAAGCTATTAACAACTTTTAGCTATAATCAAACATGTCTGTTATTACCAAAATATAATATAGTGCTATCAAAAATCCTGTTTGTTATTAAGAAAACTTAACATAGTTCTATCAAAAGCACGTCTGCTAATATCAAGATAAACAAATTTTTGTCAAATAATTTCCATGCCTAACATGATATTATCAAAGTCTGACATGATATTACCTAATGGTGTTAATTTTTGTAAAATCTTGTTTTGCGTTTTCAAAGTCCTGTGAGATATTTTGAGAATCCTTTCCGGCTTTACCTAAACCTTGCAAGTTATTATCCAAATCTAAGATGGTGTTAGAAAAATTGTGTCAGGTACTATCAAAGTATTTTGAAGCATTACCAAAATTTTATGTAATCTTATCAAAATATTGCCTGAAATTATCAAATATCTTGCGCAACATTATCAAATTCCAAACATAGTGTAATGAGTATACACCGGCACTACCTAAATCAGGCAAGTTATTTTCAAAATCTAGAATGGCGTTAGCAAAATTGTGTTTGGTACTATCAAAATATTAAAGGAATTAACAAAGTCTTATATGGTATTGTCAAAATATTACCTGATATTACCAAATGCCATTAGCTACCTTATCAAGCTCCCAATATGGTATAATGTGAAACCTCTATAATATTATGAAAACCTTACGTGTTATTATCCAAATCCTGCAAGTTATAAGCAAAATTTTGTATGGTGCTATGAAAATTTTACCTGATAGTGATAAAAGTATTTTCTGGTAATATCATAACTTGGCGGATATCGTCAAATCTGACGTGACATTATCCAAATCGTGTCTGCCTTTACTAAATTTAAGATAGTCTGATCAAGTTGTGTTTGTCATTATCAGGACTATCAGGATCTTGCCAAGTATTACAAAACTCATGTAAGATATTATAAAGATCTTTTGTGACATTTTGAAATACCTCGCTCCACATTATCAAAATCTCGAGCGGAATAATAGGAATCCTCTATGACTGTTTCAAAACAATGCACAGTATTATCGTAAGCACGCAATTTATTAACAATATCTTACATTGTATTAACATTTCATATTGCAAGTTATTAACAAAACATTTTCAGTTACAATCAAGACGTGTCTGCTATTACCAAGATCTAATATTGTGCTATCAAAATCATGTCACCCTATTAACAATACTTAACACAGTGATATCAAAATCGTGTCTGCTATTATGATGATTATCAAAATCTTTTCAAGTATTATCAAAAACTTATATGATATTGTCAAAGTTTTGTATGATATTATCACATCGTGTTAAATAATACAAAATCTTTTCTTCCATTTTCGATGTCTTGTCTGATTTTTGAGAATCCTTTCTGGTATTACCTAAATCTTGCAAGGTATCATCATAATATAGAATGGTGCTAGCAAAATCGTGTCTGGTAATATCAAATTACTATCAAACATTACCTTATCAAACATTGCCTGAAATTATGAAAAATTTTGCGCTACATTATAAAATCTCACAAGATATAATTTGAATCCTCTATGATAATATTAAATTTTTACATAGTATTATCAAAATATCGCAAGTTAGTAACAAAATCTTGAACGATACTATGAAAATTTTTCCTGAAATTAACAAGAATACTTTTCTGGTATTATCGAAACGTGTCTGATATAGTCAAATCTGACACGATATTATCTAAATCATGTCCGCTATTATAAAATGCATCATTGTGCTATTAAATTGTGTTTGACATTATAAAAATATCAAAACTTTACCAAGTTTTACAAAGCTCTTGTATGAATTTATCAATATCTTGTCTGATTTTACGAAACATATTACACTACATTGTGAAAATATCGACTGGTATAATGAGAATCTTCTATGAAAATATCAAAACCATGAATAGTATTATGAAAATCATGATAGTTACTAACAAAACCATGCATGGTATTATTATTTAATCTCACAAGTTATTAACTAAATATTTTCATGAAAAATCTAGAATCTTTCTGCTATTATCGAAATCTAATATGTTGCTGCCGAAACCATGTTACCTTTTAATGAAACTTGACAAAGTGCTATCAAAATCGTGTCTGAAATTTTCAAGATTATCAAGATCTTATCAAATATTATCAAAATCTTACATGATATTATGAAATTCTTGTATGATATTAGAAAATTCTGTTAAATATTGAAAAATGTTATCTTGCATTATCCGAGTCATGAGAGATATTATGAGAGCTCTTTCTGGTATTACCTAAATTTTGCAAGTTAATATTAAAATCTATAATGGCTATAGCAAAATCGTGTCTGTTAATTTTATCAAAATCAAAATCTTATTATCAAAATCTTCTCCGATATTATGAAAAAGCTTACACCACATTTTTTAAATCTCGGCTGATGTAACTAGAATCCTCTATTGCATTATCGAAACCTTATTTGTATTATCAGCATTATAAAAGTTATTAGCAAAATCTTGCTAGGTAATATCCAAATCTTACCAGACATTAACAAAATATTTTCTGGTACTAGCAAAACGTGCCTAATACTGTAAAAGTCTAAAATGGTATCATCAAAATCATGTCTTCGATTACTAAAATTTGACATAGTACTATAAAATCGCGTCTGCTATTAAAAAGATTATCAAAATCTTGCCTAGTCTTATCAAAATATTGTGTGATACTATCAATGTCCTGTCTGTTATTATCAAACATCTTGCAGTATATTATCAAAATATCAACCGGTATGATATTAATTCTCTATGGTGTTATAGAAACCTAGAATGATATTATGAAAATTTTGCAAGTTATTAATAAAATCTTGTGTCGTATTATCAAAATCTTACCTGACATTAATAAAAGATTTCCCACTACAATAAAAATGTTTGTGCCATTACCCTAATCGAATATAGTGCTATCAAAATCATCTCTAAATTGATAGTATTAGACACGATTTTGCTAGTACCGTTCTAGATTTTGATAATAACTTGGAATATTTAGGTAATGCTAGAAAGGATTCTCATAAAATCTCACTAGATTTTGAAAATATTAGACAAGAATCTGTAGTATTGAATAGCATTTGATAATATCATGCAAAACTTTGATATTGTCACGTAAGGTATTGATAATATCTTACAAGATTTTGATAATCTTGATAATATCAGACACGATTTTTGTATCACTATGTTAAGTTTCTTTAATAGGTAATATGATTTTGATCGTGCCATATTAGATTTTGGTAATAGCAGATATGTTTTGATTGTAGCAGAAAATATTTTGTTATGAACTTTCAAAATTAAATGTTAATACCATGCAAGATTTTGTTAATAACTTGCTTGATTTTAATAATACCATTTATGACTTTGATTTTGTTATAGAGGATTCTCAATATACCATACGCAATTTCGATAATGCAGCGCGAGAGGTCTCACAATATCAGACAAGATTCTGATAATATCACGCAAGAGTTTGGTAATACTTGAGAAAATTCTTATAATCTTTATGATGACAAACACGATTTGATTTCACACTCTGTTAAATTTGATAATAGCAGACACAATTTAAATAATATCGTCTCAGATTTGACGATATCAGACATTTTTTGATATTAAAAGCAAAGTATTTTTTTTAATATCAGGCAAAATTTCCATAATACCATACAAGATTTTGTTAATAATTTACGGGATTTTGATAATAATAGATAAAATTTGCGTAGTATCATAGAGGATTATCATTTTACCATGTTCAGATTTTGATAATGTAGCGCAAGATATTTGATAACTTCAGGCAAGATTTTGATAATATAACATGAAATTTTGGTAATACTATATAACATTTATATATTACCAGACATGATTTTATTAACACCATTCTAGATTTTGATGATAACTTGCAAGACTTGGGTGATACCGGAAAGGCTTCCCTCTATACCTCACGAGACTTTGAAAATACAAGAAAAGAAATTGTAATTGTTAACATGAAATTGTAATATAATTCCAGACTTTGATAATATTATGTAAGGTTTTTGTGTTATTTGGCAAGAATTTTATATTCTTGATAATAGTAGACACGACTTTGATAGTACTGTGCTAGGTTTTCTTAATAGCCAACTTGATTTTTGATATTACTGTATTGGGCTTTCGTAATAACAGACACTTTTGACTGTAGCTGAAAATATTTTGTTAATATCTTGCGATATTGTGATCATACCATACAAGACTTTGTTAATAGATTGCATTATTTTTATAATATGATGTATAGTTTCTATATTGTGAAATAGGATTCTCATTACATTAGTCGCTGTTTTGATTTTGTCGTGCGACATGATTCATAATATCAGAAAAATTTTTGGTAATATCATACAAGAGTTTGGTAATACTTGGCAAGGATTTGGTGATACCTGGCAAGATTTTAATAATTTTGATAATGAAAGACACTTTTTCATCGCGCTATATTAAATTCGGTAATAGAAGACGCCATTTACATAACATTATGTCAGATTTGACGATATTAGACATGTTTTGATTATACCAGAAAATATTTTTGTTAAGATCAGGTAGGATTTTCCAAACACCCTGCAAGATTTTTTGATAACTTGTAAAATTTTAATATTATCAAACAGTTCGTGGTAATGAGCTGTAGTAAGGAGCATCAAAAGCATCGCATTTTAATTCTGATTTCAAATATATAACTTTCATCAATATTAGTTTTACCCATCAAAAGTTAGGAGCCTGAGAAAATTTGCCCCATTTAGAAAACAGGGGGAAAAACCCCCTAAAAATCATACGATCTTAACGATAATCCCACCATCAGATTCAACTTATCAGAGAACCCTATTGTAGAAATTTCAAGCTCCTATCTACAAAAATGTGGAATTTCGCATTTTTTTTTGCCAGAAGATTTCCGTGACAAATCACGGATGCGTGTTTATTTTTTTCCAGGGGTGATCGTATCGACTCAGTGGTCCTAGAATGTTGCAAAAGTGCTCATTCTAATGGAAATTAAAAATTTCTAGTGCCCTTTCTAAGTGACCAAAAAATTGGAGGGCACCTAGGCCCCCTCCTACGCTCATTCTTCCCCAAAGTCACCGGATCATAATTTTCATATAGCCATTGTATCCACCATTGTCGAAAAACCTAATCACTATGTCTTTGGAGACGACTTACTCCCCCGCAGTCGCCGTGGGAGGGGCTGCAAGTTACAAACTTTGACTTGTGTATACATATAGTAATGGTTACTGGAAGTATACAGACGTTTTCAGTTTTTTTTGATTTGGGGGGGAGTTGAGGGGAAGGGTTACGTGGGAGGATCTTTCCATGGAGGAACTTCTCATGGGAGAAGAGACTTTCAATGGAGGGGGCGCAGGATTTTCTAGCATTATTTAAAAAAACAGTGACAAAATAAATATGAAAAGTTTTTTTTTCTACTGAAAGTGAGGAGCAGCATTAAAACTGAAAACGAACAGACATCATAACGCATATGAGGGGTTTACCTCCTCGTAATACCTCGCTCTTTACGCTAAAGTATTTTTAGTAATTACAACTACTTATTCTACGGCATTTGTGATTCAGGGGTCATTCTTAAGGAATTGAGACAAAATTTAAGCTTTAGTGTAAAGAGCGAGGTATCTACGAGGGGTGAGCCGCCTCATATACGCAATAAAAACATACGAATAGAGAAGTTAGCTACGTAAGTTAATTCGTAAGTTACGCATATTTTTTACTTATGAAAACGTTCCTAAAAAAATAAAAGTTATAGTTGCCTTTTTAAGTAATCAAAAATTGGAGGGCAACTAGACCTCCTCCCTCGCTCCTTTTTCTCAAAATCTTCCGATTAAAACTATGAAAAAGCCATTCAGCCAAAAAAATTAATATGCAAATTTTGTTTAATTATTTATGTGCGGAGAGCCAAGATCAAAACATGAATAAATTCAAAAATGTCCAGAAATTAAACAAAAAAAAACAAGTTTTTTTAAATGAAAGTAAGGAGCGACATTAAAACTTAAAACGAACAGAAATTACTCCGTATATGAAAGGGGCTTTTCCTCCTCAACGCTCCGCTCTTTACGCTAAAGTTTTTTACTGTTTTAAACAGTACAGTTAAGAGAAAGAGTCAAACTTTAGCATAAATAGCGGGGCGTTGAGGAGAAAAAGCTCCTTTCATATACGGAGTAATTTCTGTTTGTTTTAAGTTTTAATGTTGCTCCTTACTTTCATTTAAAAAAAACTTGTTTTTTTTTATTATTTAAAGGATGAGCATATCATAGAGAACTTTCATTAGACCACGTGGGATTTTGATATTGTAGCGCAAGTTGTTTTTTAACTTCAGAAATGATTTTGATAATATCACACGGGATTTGAAAGCACTTGGCAAGATTTTCATTATAACAGATATGGTTTTGACTGCTCCTTGTTAAATTTGATAATAACAGACACGATCTTAATAGCCATACTCCTGTCTGTGGTAACTCCTGTTCGTTTTAAGTTTACATTGATTTATTGTTTTACTTTATGTTTGTTTTAAGTTTTATTTCTGCTTTTATTAGGCAAGAAAAAAAAGCTCAAGAAAAACATGTGTAATAGTAGACACGTTTTGATTGTACCTGAAAAAAAATTGTTATTGTCATTTAAGATTGTTGATAATATCATTCAAGATTTTGTTAATAACTAGTGAGATTTCGATATTATCACGTATGGTTTTGATAGTACCATAGATAATTCTCATTATATCAGTCAAGATTTTTAAATTGTATTTTTATGATGTTGGATAATATCAGACAGCGTTTGATAGTACCACACAACATTTTGCTAATACTTGGAAATGTTTTGATAATCTTGATAATAGCATTTCATAATACTATGTGAAATTTGGGGATAGCAGATGAATCACGTTCTGGCCTCTATATAGTTTAACAGGTGATGACCATGCTCATGTTTGTGATAATTCCTGCTCGTTTTAAGTTTATATTGATTTTCTATTTTACTTTCTGTTTGTTTTAAGCTTCATTTCTGTTTGTATTAGGCAAGAAAAAAACAGGCTCAAGAAAAATACCATTTTAGATTCTGATAATATCAGGCATGTTTTCATAGTACCAGAAAATATTTTGGTTAGTGCGAGGTGGAGAATTCTTATCGTGTCTGACAATATTTCCTGATAATTGACGAGATTTTGATAACGTTGCACAAGATTAAGATAATTTTTACTCTGATTTTGATGATAACAGGCACGAAACTGATATCGTAATGCTAGATTTTGATAATATTAGATTGTAACTGAAAATATTTTGTTAATATCAGGTAAGATTTTGATGAAACCATGCATGATATTGTTAACAACATGCAAGGCTTAGGTAATACCAGAGAGATAAACTTATAATGTCTGGCAAGACTTGGATAATGCAAGAAAATATTTTGTAATAACTAGCAAGATTTGGTAATATCATGTAAGATATTAATGCTGCAGTGTAATATGTTTGATCATATCGTACAAATTTTGATAATATTTGACAAGACTTCGATACTTCTGATTATAACAGACACGATTTTGATAGCACTATATTAAATTTTTTTAATAGTGAAAATTATTTTGATAGCATCATATTAGGTTTTGGTAATACTATACACGTTTTGATTGTAGCTGAAAAAAATTGTTATTGTCATTTAAGATTTTTGATAATACCATGCAAGATTTTGTTAATAACTAGTGAGATTTTGATATTATCACGTATGGTTTTGATAGTACCATTGATATTCCGAATTATATCAGTCAAGATTCTTATATTGTATTTATATGATGTTTGATACTATCAGACAGGCTTTTGATAGTAACACACAACATTTTGCTAAAACTTGGCAATGTGTTGATATATTGATGATAGAAGACACGATTTCATAGTACTACGTTAAATTTGAGTAATAGCAGATGGATGACGCTCGGACCTTCAGATTGTTTAACAGGTGATGAAGATACTCCATTTTGTGGTAATTTCTGTTCGTTTTAAGTTTACATTGATTTTTCATTTTACTTCCTGTTTGTTTTAATTTTTATTTCTGTTTGAATTAGGCAAGAAAAAAGGCTCAAGAAAAACATAGCATTCTAATTTTAAATCCTATTTAATCTGCTCAGTTTTTATCGTCATTCCTAAGTCCCTACTCAAAACTTGAACTCAAATAGCGCTGGTTGACCAAGAAACACCCAGTCAGCCCTCTCCCCCCATAACTATTTTCTTATTGCGCAACTGGCACCTGTCAATTTTTATTTTTTTTTAATTGTTCGTTTTAATTTCGTTTTATTTTAGTATTAATTTATTCATTGATGGTATTTTTTCCGTTTTAATTTTCAATTATTATAAACTTCATTATATAATAGCTGATCATCAAAGAGTTCCTGGTAACGACCTGTATCAGGAGCGACCCAGATCAGTAATAACCAAAACTAAAAAAAACAGAATTTTGATAACAATAATGACATCAAGAGAATTGTATTTTTATGAAATTTTAAACACATAAGTTTCATCAAGTTTAGTCTCACCTAGCGGAATTTTCGAGCCTGAGAAAAATTTGCCTTATTTTAGAAAATAGGCGGAAATACCCCCTAAAAGCCATAGAATCTTAAAGAAAATCATATCATCACATTCAACGTATCAGAGAACCCTGCTGCAGAAGTTTCAAGCTCCTATGTATAAAAATGTGGAATTTTGTCTTTTTTGCCAGAAGACAGGTCACGGATGCGTGTTTATTTGTTTTTTTCCCCAGGGGAGGATCTTATTGATCTAGAATATCTCGATAGGGCTCATTACAACAGAAACTAAAGTCCTATTGACCTTTTCAAGTGACCAAAAATATTGGATGGCACCTAGACCCCCTCAACGCTCATTTTTCCCAAAGTCACCGGGTCAAAATTTTAAGATAGCTATTTTATTCAGCTTAGTAGAAAAACCTATTAATTATGTCTTTTGGGACGACTTAATCCCCCACGTTCTCGGGAGGAGGAGCTGCAAGTTACGAAGTTTGACCATTGTTAACATACTGTAATGGTTATTGGGAAGTGGAAACATGTTTTCAAGGGGACTTTTTCGCATTGAGGGGAGGGGGAAGGAAGGTCGGAGTGAGGAGGTTATATGGGAGGATCTTTCCGAGAACAGATTTATCATGAGGGAAGAAAATTTCCTTGAAGGGGCCCTTGGATTTTCTAGCATTATTAAAAAAAATGAAAAAATAAATGAAAAAAGTTTTTTTCAGCTGCAAGTAAGGAGTAGCATTAAAATCTAAAACGAACAGAAATTATTACGTATATAAGGGTTTTTTTCTCCTCCACAATACCTTATTCTTTACGCTAAAGTATTTTTAGTAATTCCAACTATTTATTCTACAGTCTTTGTGATTCAGGGGTCATTGTTAAAGAATCGGCAAAAAGTTCGAAGCTTTAGTGTAAAGAGTGAGGAATTGACAAGGGCACGGACCTCTGATATACGTAATAAAAATATACAAATATAGAAGTTCGTTATGTAAGTTAATTCATAAGTAATGTAAATTTATTACTAATAAAAACGTTCGTAAAAAAAATTCTAGTTGCCTTTTTAAGTAACCGAAAATTGGAAGGCAACTAGGCATCCTCCCCCATCACCTTTTTTTTTTTATCAAAATCGTCCGATCAAAACTATGAGAAGGGCATTTAGCCAAAAAAAAATTAATATACTAATTTCGGTTTAATTATTTTTGTGCGGTGAGCCAAAATCAAAGCATGAATTAATTAAAAAACGTTCAGAAATTAGATATTAAAAAAAGGTTTTTTAGCTGAAAGCAAGGAGCAACATTAAAACTCAAAATGAATATAAATTATTCCGTATGTGAAAGGGGTTATCCCCTCCTCAACGCGTCCCTCTTTATCCTAATGTTTTTTGTTGTTTTAAAAAGTAGAGTTGTGAGAAAGATTCAGACTTTAGCGTAAAGACTGAGGCGTTGAGAAGGAGACAATCCATTTCATATATGGAATAATTTCTGTTTGTTTTAAGTTTTAATGTCACTTCTTACTTGCAGTTAAAAACTTTTTTTCATTTAATAGATAGTAAAAGTGCTCTTTGCTTGTTACACATCACGGATGCGTGTTTATTTGTTTATTTGATTTTTTATAGTTTGTTTTTTTGTCTGTATTTTTTCCCAGGGGTGATCGTATCGACTGAGTGGTCCTAGAATGTCGCGAGAGGGCTCATCCTAACGGAAATTAAAAGTTCTAGTGTCCTTTTTAAGTGACCAAAAAATTGGAGGGCACCTAGGCCCTCTCCCACGCTCATTTTTCCTAAAAGTCACTGGATCAAAATTCTGAGATAGCCATTTTATTCACCATAGTCGAAAAATCTAATAACCATGTCTTTTGGGACGACTTACTCCCCCGCAGTCCCCGTGGGAGGGGCTGCAAGTTACAAACTTTGACCCGTGTTTACATATAGTAATGGTTACTGGAAAGTGTACAGACGTTTTCAGGGGTATTGTTTGTTTAGGGGGAGATTTGAGGGGGGTGGGGGTTATGTGAGAGGATATTCCCATGGAGAAATTTGTCATGGGGGAAGAGAATTTCAATGAAGGGGGCGCATGATTTTCTAGCATTATTTGAAAAAAATGAAAAAATAGGTATAAAAAATTTTTTCTACTGAAAGTAAGGAACAGCATTAAAACTTAAAACGAACAAAAATTATTACGCATATGAGGGGCTTACCTCCTCGTTATACCTCACTCTTTACGCTAAAGTATTTTTAGTAATTTCATCTATTTATTCTACGGCCTTTGTGATTCAAAGCTCATTCTTAAGGAATTGGGACAAAATTTAAGCTTTAGAAAACTAAAAAAAAGGGTAAAGGGTAAAAAAAGGGTTCTTTAGGGCAAAGAACGAGGTATCGACGAGGGTTGAACCCCTTCATGCACGCAATAAAAACATACGAATATAGAAGTTCGTTACGTAAATTAATTCGTAAGTTATGGATATTTTTTACCGATGAAAACGTTTGTAAAAATTAAAAATTGTAGTTGCTTTTTTAAAAAATCAAAAAATTGGAGGGCAACTAGGCCTCCTCCCTCGCTCCTTTTTTCTCAAAGTCTCCCGATTAATCACAATTAACTAATATGCAAATTTCGTTTTAATTATTTATGTGCGGAGAGCCAAGATCAAAACATGTATTAACTCAAAAACGTCCAGAAATTAAATATAAAAAAAACACGTTTCTTAAGTGAAAGTAAGGAGCAACCTTAAAACTTAAAATGAACAGAAATTACTCCGTATATGAAAGGGGCTTTTCCTCCTTATCGCCCCGCTGTTTATGCTAAATTTTCTTACTGTTTTAAAAATAGAGTTAAGAGAAAGAGTCAAACTTTAGCGTAAAGAGCGGGGCGTTGAGGAGGAAAAGCCCCTTTCATATACGGAGTAATTTCTGTTCATTTTAAGTTTTAATGTTGCTCCTTACTTTCATTTAAAAAACTTTTTTTTATTTAATGATAAGTAAAAATTTACGGTATGCAAAAATTTTGTGCTCTAAATTCTTAGCAATATTTTTATTGTAGAATTTTATCTGGATGGGGAGGGGAATTATTGCTCATATATTTTTAAAAAATGCGGATGTTTTGGTTATTGATTGGGCTGAAAATATCCTGACCCCATCCTTTAGAACCCATGAATATGCCTGCTTCGTATATCTTCATTAAATATTACATTAAAGAAAAATATATTTGGTAAATTTACAGATGACACCATAAATTAACTAGGATGAAAGTGAATGCATCACTTCATGCATTTTTATGGTCTTTTATAATTCAATGATGCTTCTTGAGAAAATAACGTTTTCGCCATTAAACAGCTGAAAGGGCTCAACACAGTCCATAGTACCCAAAAATTTAAAAATATCTTTCTAAAAAAAGCTTGCCTAGTAATAAAACTTTACCATTTGTAGCTAATTTAGGAATGGTTATTTTTTTCATTAGTCTAAATAGTAAAATGTTACTATGAAAAAAAAAATTGCAGAAATTTTAAAAAGAGCTAGACACTCCTCAAAATTGCCGTTAGTTTTGCTCTGAAGCCGTACAGGGGTGCTGAAGCAATGCGCCTTTGTGGGGTGAGTGTCAACTCAGCTTGAAGATTCCACTCTTGGTAATCTAAAAAGGGTACTAGAAAAAAAGGGTACTTGGTAATCTAAAAAGGGTACTAGCTCCCACCCAAGTTCTTTTAAACAATCTGTCCAATACGAAATGGCCAGGAAAAAGGATTTTTTGGCCTTTTTCTCACCATTTTTCGGGGGAGAGAACTGGTATTTTTTCGAACATTGTCATTTTTGGCCCGAACATTAGTTTGTAAATTAGATTGTTTTAGCCGCAAAAACTTGTGAATGTAAGTTTCTATATGATTAAAAACAAAAAGTTTTTTGGTCCATTCCCAAGTTTCCGAGCCCACCCCGTTCTTGCAGCAAAAAAAATAATAATTTTGACTCAAAAAATGATCTCTGAAAGTTATTATTATTTTGAACAAAAAAATCTCACATAGTTATTAGATATCATTGGAGGGGGGTCACAAGAATTATAGGCACAAGAAGACAGGGTTGGAATATCTCTACATAAATTAAAGAAACTCTAGGTTTCGCTGTTATAAATTAGACAAGCGAATTTTTAGCTTCTCTTTAGACTTCACATAATGCACGTGCGTATGTATAGATACATAAGGTACGTATATACATACACATATTAAATGCACATAATGCCTTAAAAGTACTTACCAGTAAGCAACACATATCACAAAGCTGTAGATTCATTATAAACCAAATTGAAACTAAAAACTTTATGAAACAAATGCTTAAGTGAGAACCAATGGATGCGTGTGACGTCACATGCAGTTAAAGCTTACCAGGGTTACGCAAAGCCTTTTTTTCTCTATAATTAATTCAAGTCCAAATCTTCTTTCTTTTTTTTTACAAGTGCAAAGATCAGTTATGTCAATTAGATGCTTACCTAAAGCTGTAGAAAGAAGACAAGTATTTTCATAATCATCCAGTGGATTGATCAAGGTGGAGCTGCCCCCCTGTGAACACCAAAGGTATGGATTTTGAGCAGAACTTTTGGAAGGGTTATGAAATATCTGCTATATCCACAAGATAAATTACGGGCCAGTATTCACCTTCCGACACTTTATTATAATTTTTTATAATTTTTTCTTGGGGTGAGAGGGGAGAGGACAAGCCCCAAGTATATTTCTCATCTTATATCTTATAAGATGTATATATATCTTATATAGCAGATATATATATATATATATATATATATATATATATATATATATATATATATATATATATATATATATATATATATATGTATATATATATATCTTATCAAGTATATATCTTATCTTATCTTATCTTATCAGGGGTAACAATTCTGAATCTCGCACTTTTATCGTATTTGCAGAGAGATGGTTACACCAGGTGGCACCATTTATGTTATTTCTTCTTTTTTTTTCTTCTCAGCCATCGTAGCATAGAATGGATATCCATTAAACTGCTCACTCAGTCGCAAATTCTGAAACATAACGCCTCTATAGTGATAAAACTCGTCAAAGGACGACCAAACATGGACTCATATTCGACCAAATTGAAATTGCAAGATGGGCATTTTAATTATAGTAATCGAAAATACAAAAACTTCACCTCCACGGGTCGCATTATATGTTCGGCCGCAGAGGTAAGAGTACTGAACTATACAACTAGCCATTATTAAAACTAGTTTTTTCATAAGACAAGTTTTCAAAGAAAAGTAAAGAGCTCCATTTAGCCAAGAATGACCAAAAATAGAGTAAAATAATCTCCCAAGCGTAAAACTATCGTAAATCACTATCAATAAATAAAAGAAACTCAAAATGAACAGAAATTAAAATAAATAGCCGATTCAAAATCAAAACGAGCAAAAAAAAACATGGGTAAGGCTGATGACCCCTGTGCCTTTTCAAGACCAGAACGCAATTTGCGCCTTGCTGAAAAAAACAAGAGCTAAGAGCTCATATGGCACTTGTGACGAGGTCGGAAGAGCCGAGAGCTCATATGGTACGAGGTTGGAAGAGCCAAGAGCCAAGAGCTCATTTGGTACTTGTGAGAAGGTCAAAACCTAAAGAACCTAATGAAATACCTCATTTTTATAATCTTTCAGAATTAACCCTCGCCCCCACTCCCCCAAAGAGAGCGGATCCGCCCTTCCAACTCCCCCGAATGTCACAGGATCTGGTCGGAATTTGAAATTAGAACTTTATAGCACAAGATCCTTCTAAATATCAAATTTCATTAAGATCTGGTCACCCTTTCGTAAGTTACAAATACCTCAATTTTCAAAATTACCTCCCCCCTCCCAATTCCACCAAAGAGAGCAGATCCGGTCCAGTTATGTCAGTCACGTATCTTAGACAGGTTTCTATTCTTCCCATCCAGTTTCATCCTGATCTCACCGCTTTAAGTATTTTCTAAGATTTCTGGTCCCCCCAACTGCCCCCCCCCCAATTACGTTTGATCCGGTTGAGATTTAAAATAAGATATCGGAGTTACGAGGTCCTTCTAAATATGAAGTTTCATGAAGATCCGATCACTCCTTCGTAAATTAAAAATACGTTATTTTTCTTATTTTTCAGAATTACCCCCCTCCCCGCAATTGAGCGGATCCGTTCCAATTATGTAAATTACGTATGCAAGACTTTTGCTTATTTTTCCAACCAAGTTTCATCCAAATCCCTCCAATCTAAGCGTTTCCCATCATTTTGGGTCTCCCCACCCCAAACTTCCCCCAATGTCACCAGATCCGGTCAGGATTTAAAATAAGAGCTTTGAGCCACGATATCCTTCTAAAAATCAAATTTCATGGAGATCCAATCACCCGTTCGTAAGTTAAAAATACCTCATTTTTTCTAATTTTTCAGAATTAACCCCCCCCCCCAACTACCCAAAAGAGAGCGGATCCGTTCCGTTTATGTCAATCATCTATCTAGGACTCGTGTTTATTTTTCCCACCATGTTTCATCCCGATCCCTCCACTCTAAGTGTTTTCCAAGTTTTAGGTTTCCCCCTCCCAACTCCCCGCCCACATCACCAGATCCGGTCGGGATTTAAAATAAGAGCTCTAAGACACGATATCCTTCTAAACATCAAATTTCATTGAGATCCGATCACCCATTCGTAAGTTGAAAATACCTCATTTTTCTAATTTTTAAGACTTACTCCCCCCCCAACTACCCCAAAGAGAGCAAATAAGTTCCGATCATGTCAATCATGTATCTAGGACTTGCGCTTATTTTTCCCATCAAGTTTCATCCCGATCCCTCTACTCTAAGTATTTTCCAAGATTTTAGGTTTCCCCCCTCCAACTCCCCCCAATGTCATCAGACCCAGTCGGGATTTAAAATAAGAGCTCTGAGACACAATATCATTCCAAACATCAAATTTCATTAAGATCCAATCACCCGCTCATAAGTTAAAAATACTTCATTTTTTCTATTTTTCCGAATTAACCGGCCCCTACTCCCCCCCCCCAGATGGTCAAATCGGGAAAACGACTATTTCTAATTTAATCTGGTCTGGTCCCTGATACGCTTGCCAAATTTCATCGTCCTAGCTTACCTGGAAGTGCCTAAACTAGCAAAACCGGGACTTTAGGTTTTCCCCCTCCAACTCCCCCCAATGTCATCAGATCCGGTCGGGATTTAAAATAAAAGCTCTAAGACACAATATCATTCCAAACATCAAATTTCATTAAGATCCAAATACCCGCTGATAAGTTAAAAATACTTCATTTTTTCTATTTTTTGCGAATTAACCGGGCCCCCACTCCCCCCCAGATGGTCAAATCGGGAAAACGACTATTTCTAATTTAATCTGGTCCGGTCACTGATACGCTTGCCAAATTTCATCGTCCTAGCTTACCTGGAAGTGCCTAAAGTAGCAAAACCGGGACCGACAGACCGACAGACCGACAGACCGACAGACAGACCGACAGAATTGGCGACTGCTATATGTCACTTGGTGAATACCAAGTGCCATAAAAAACGTTTGAAATGTTTTCACCTTTCTTACTTTCATAAATTAAAAACTATCAAAACCGTAAGGAAGGAATTTCAGTAGGCTATATGTCGATTAAACTGACAATCCACGGTCATTTGTTTGTTGTTATTATTTTTTTTTTTTTTTTTTAGTGAAATGCTAATTGTGTTCTCTTACACTATTTTTATTTATTTAAGCTGTAAGAGAAGAAGTAGCAATAGTAGTATCCCCAAAAGTTTCAAATTAATTCCCCTAGTCGTATATTGCTGAGGTGTCTTATTGGCAACCATAAACACAATGCCTTTTGATTTATTTTAAAGCAACATTTAGTTTTAAAGCATAATGGGCCAAATGCAATTGTGGGAGGCTGACATGCCTAATATGCCTTAAGACATAGTTGCTGGACCGTTCTACCATGCTGATCAAAATAGTTGTCTCAAAATTTTGACTGGATCTGTTTGGAAAATGAATGGGCTTTAGGGAAGAGCTCCTTGCCCTCCAATCCCTTGTTGCTCACAAAAAGGGCACCAGACACTCGTGCTGCAATTGGAGTGCAAAGGGGAGAACTTCCCCTATCATACATCTAGTAAAAAGCATTTTGAACAATTAAAAAAAAGCGATAATATTTTAATGTATTTTGTTTTCGGTAAGATGCAAATTATGTTCTGGTCTTGAAAAGGCATGGGAGTTGTCAGCCCTACTCATATTAATTTTTGCTCGTTTTTAGTTTAACTCGGTTATTTACTGTATGATTTAAATAAACAAAATACGTATAAAATGTTTTAACTTTTCAAACTGTAATAAATTAAAAATTATTACACCCCCGAAGCCCCCCCGCGCGCGTAAGTCGTTACGCGCCATATTAGTTACGCGCCATTGTAGTTGTGTCCCTATGTCCCACCTGTGAATATATATATATATATATATATATATATATATATATATATATATATATATATATATATATATATATATATATATATATATATATATGTTTTTAACTACGTAAAACTTGCGAATATACAACATTCTTTGCTGTCCCATTGTCTGTGCATATAAATAGAATGTCAGGTTTATGTCCCGGTGTCCCGGTCGTCATTTGTGTCCCGGTCTGTATATACATTCGTTTTTGAATTGGTCTTTTTTTAGGTTTTAGTTTTTTACCTTTTTTTAGTTTTTTTTCTTTTTTTTAGTTTTGTTTTTCTCCTTTATTTTTCATTTTTTTTCCTCTTTCATTTTATTTTCTTTTTTAGTTTTTTTAGCTTTTTAGCTTTTTTAGTTTTTTATTAGTTTTTAGTTTTTTTTTCTTTTTAGTTTTTTTTTAGTTTTTACCTTTTTTTTAGTTTTTAATTTTTTTTTACTTATGTCCTGGTCGTCATTTATACTCCCTGTGTCCCGGTCGTCATTTGTGTCCCGGTGCTTTGTTGATGGTGATTGCTAATTTAACATTCCTTGTGTCCCGGTCGTCATTTATATTCCCTATGTGCCGGTGTCCCGGTCGTCATTTGTCCCAATGTCCCGGTCTGTAATTTCGTCAGTCGAAAACATGACGTCAGCCGACACAGAAACATGACGTCACCTGATCCACAGACAGACAGACAACTTATTTTTATATATATACTAGCTGTTGGGGTGGCGCTTCGCGCCACCCCAACACCTAGTTGGTGGGGGCGCTTCGCGCCCCCCCCCAAGCCCCCCCGCGCGCGTAAGTCGTTACGCGCCATATTAGTTACGCGCCATTGTAGTTGTCTCCCTATGTCCAACCTGTGTATATATATATATATATATATATATATATATATATATATATATATATATATATATATATATATATATATATATATATATATATATATATATATATATATATATATATATATATATATATATATATATATACTAGCTGTTGGGGTGGCGCTTCGCGCCACCCCAACACCAAGTTGGTGGGGGCGCTTCGCGCCCCCCCCCCCCCCAAGCCCCCCCGCGCGCGTAAGTCGTTACGCGCCATATTAGTTACGCGCCATTGTAGTTGTGTCCCTATGTCCCACCTGTGAATCGACCATTCCCTGAGTCGCCATCGTCATTTATATATCCCCCTGTGCACCCCGGCGTCCCCTTTGTAGTTATGTCCCTGTGTCCCGGTCGTCGTCATTTATACTGCCTGTGTCCCGGTGCTTTGTTGACTGCTAATCGAACATTCCTTTTGTCCCGGTCGCTTTCTCTTTGAGTGTCGTCATTTATTTAGATTGTTTCTCCTTTATTTTTCAGTTTTTTTCCTTTTTTTAGTTTTTTTTCTTTTTTAGTTCTTTTAGTTTTTACCTTTTTTAGTTTTTTTTAGTTTTTTTCTTTTTACTTTTTTTTTTAGTTTTTATCTTTTTTATTTTTTTTTATTTTTATTCTTAATTTTATTAGTTTTCTTTTTCTCTTCTATTTTTCAGTTATTTCCTTTTTTTTAAGTTTTTTTTTTAGTTTTTAGTTTTTTTAGTTTTTTTTTCCTTTTTTTCTTTTTAGTTTTTTATTGGTTTTTACCTTTTTTTTTAGCTTTTTTAGTTTTTTTCGTTTTTTCTTTTTACTTTTTTTTAGTTTTTATCTTTTCTATTTTTTTTTTATTTTATTCTTAATTTTATTCATTTATATATCCCCCTGTGCACCCCGGCGTCCCCTTTGTAGTTATGTCCCTGTGTCCCGGTCGTCGTCATTTATACTCCCTGTGTCCCGGTGCTTTGTTGATTGCTAATCGAACATTCCTTTTGTCCCGGTCGCTTTCTCTTTGAGTGTCGTCATTTATTTAGATTGTTTCTCCTTTATTTTTCAGTTTTTTTCCTTTTTTTAGTTTTTTTTCTTTTTTAGTTCTTTTAGTTTTTACCTTTTTTAGTTTTTTTTTAGTTTTTTAGATGAAAATTTTTTTTAGTTTTTTTCCTTTTTTTCTTTTTAGTTTTTTATTGGTTTTTACCTTTTTTTTAGCTTTTTTAGTTTTTTTCGTTTTTTCTTTTTACTTTTTTTTTAGTTTTTATCTTTTTTATTTTTTTTTATTTTTATTCTTAATTTTATTAGTTTTCTTTTTCTCTTCTATTTTTCAGTTTTTTCCTTTTTTTTAAGTTTTTTTTTTAGTTTTTAGTTTTTTTAGTTTTTTTTTCCTTTTTTTCTTTTTAGTTTTTATTGGTTTTTACCTTTTTTTTAGCTTTTTTAGTTTTTTTCGTTTTTTCTTTTTACTTTTTTTTTTAGTTTTTATCTTTTTTATTTTTTTTAATTTTATTCTTAATTTTATTAGTTTTCTTTTTCTCTTCTATTTTTCAGTTTTTTCCTTTTTTTAAGTTTTTTTTTTAGTTTTTAGTTTTTTTAGTTTTTTAGTTTTTTTAGTTTTTTTAGTTTTTTAGCTTTTTTTTTTTATTAGTTTTTAGTTTTTTTTGTAGTTTTTGCCTTTTTTTAGTTTTTTCAGTTTTTTTTTTAGTTTTTAGTTTTTTACCTTTTTTGTGGATCGTCACCTGATCCACAGATCCACAGATCCACAGACAGACAGACAGCTTATTTTTATATATTTTTTATTTTTTTTTATTTTATTCTTAATTTTATTAGTTTTCTTTTTCTCTTCTATTTTTCAGTTTTTTCCTTTTTTTAAGTTTTTTTTTTAGTTTTTAGTTTTTTTAGTTTTTTAGTTTTTTAGTTTTTTTAGTTTTTTAGCTTTTTTATTTTTTTATTAGTTTTTAGTTTTTTTTGTAGTTTTTGCCTTTTTTTAGTTTTTTCAGTTTTTTTTTAGTTTTTAGTTTTTTACCTTTTTTGTGGATCGTCACCTGATCCACAGATCCACAGATCCACAGACAACTTATTTTTATATATATCTATACTAGCTGTTGGGGTGGCGCTTCGCGCCACCCCAACACCTAGTTGGTGGGGGCGCTTCGCGCCCCCCCAAGCCCCCCCGCGCGCGTAAGTCGTTACGCGCCATAATAGTTACGCGCCATTGTAGTTGTGTCCCTATGTCCCACCTGTGAATATAGATATATATATATATATATATATATATATGGTTTTAACTACGTAAAACTTGCGAATATACAACATTCTTTGCTGTCCCATTGTCTTTGCATATAAATAGATTGTCAGGTTTACCGACTCTTGAACATGCAACATATAATGGTCCATGGGAAAACAATCTGTATTCAGATCTATACCTCATGATTCTAATGATTGCCCTTGAGCTTTGTTGATGGTGATTGCTAATCGACCATTCCCTGTCCCGGTGTCCCGGTCGTCATTTACATCCCCCTGTTTCCCCCGGTGTCCCCGTTGTAGTTGTGTCCCTGTGTCCCGGTCGTCATTTATATTCCCTGTGTCCCGGGTCCCGGTCATCATTTGTATCCCGGTGTCCCGGTCTGTATATACATTCGTTTTTTAGTTTTGTTTTTCTCCTTTATTTTTTTCCTTTTTTTTTCTTTTTTAGCTTATTTAGATTTTTAGATTTTTTAGTTTTTTTTATTAGTTTTTAGTTTTTATTTCTTTTTAGTTTTTTTGTCCCGGTCGTCATTTATATCCCCCTGTTTCCCCCGGTGTCCCCGTTGTAGTTGTGTCCCTGTGTCCCGGTCGTTATTTATATTCCCTGTGTCCCGGTCGTCATTTGTATCCCGGTGTACATGTCCTGGTCGCTTTCTCTTTGAGTGTCGTCATTTATTAGTTTTTTCCTTTTTTTTTTAGTTTTTTATTGGTTTTTACCTTTATTTTAGCTTATTTTTCAGTTTTTTTCCTTTTTTTTAGTTTTTTTTTATTTTTTTTTTTTTTTATTTTTTATTTTTTTTAGTTTTTTACCTTTTTTTAGTTTTTTTAGTTCTTTTAGTTTTTTAGCTTTTTTACTTTTTTTATTAGTTTTTAGTTTTTTTTTGTAGTTTTTGCCTTTTTTTAGTTTTTTCACTTTTTTTTTTAGTTTTTTATTGGTTTTTACCTTTATAGTTTTTTTAGTTTTTTAGCTTTTTTATTTTTTTTATTAGTTTTTAGTTTTTTTTGTAGTTTTTGCCTTTTTTTAGTTTTTTCAGTTTTGACGTCACCTAATCCAGTTTTTTCAGGTGACGTCACCTGACACATCCATCCATCCATCCACAGACAGACAACTTATTTTTATATACTAGCTGTTGGGGTGGCGCTTCGCGCCACCCCAAAACCTAGTTGGTGGGGGCGCTTCGCGCCCCCCCCAAGCCCCCCCGCGCGCGTAAGTCGTTACGCGCCATAATAGTTACGCGCCATTGTAGTTGTGTCCCTATGTCCCACCTGTGAATATAGATAGATATATATATATATATGGTTTTAACTACGTAAAACTTGCGAATATACAACATTCTTTGCTGTCCCATTGTCTTTGCATATAAATAGATTGTCAGGTTTACCGACTCTTGAACATGCAACATATAATGGTCCATGGGAAAACAATCTGTATTCAGATCTATACCTCATGATTCTAATGATTGCCCTTGAGCTTTGTTGATGGTGATTGCTAATCGACCATTCCCTGTCCCGGTGTCCCGGTCGTCATTTACATCCCCCTGTTTCCTCCGGTGTCCCCGTTGTAGTTGTGTCCCTGTGTCCCGGTCGTCATTTATATTCCCTGTGTCCCGGTCGTCATTTGTATCCCGGTGTCCCGGTCTGTATATACATTCGTTTTTTAGTTTTGTTTTTCTCCTTTATTTTTTTCCTTTTTTTTTCTTTTTTAGCTTATTTAGATTTTTAGATTTTTTAGTTTTTTTATTAGTTTTTAGTTTTTTTTTCTTTTTAGTTTTTTTGTCCCGGTCGTCATTTATATCCCCCTGTTTCCCCCGGTGTCCCCGTTGTAGTTGTGTCCCTGTGTCCCGGTCGTCATTTATATTCCCTGTGTCCCGGTCGTCATTTGTATCCCGGTGTACCGGTCTGTATATACATTCGTGTTTTAGTTTTGTTTTTCTCCTTTATTTTTTTCCTTTTTTTTTCTTTTTTAGTTTATTTAGATTTTTAGATTTTTTAGTTTTTTTATTAGTTTTTAGTTTTTTTTTCTTTTTAGTTTTTTTGTAGTTTTTACCTTCTTTTTAGTTTTGTTAATTTTTTTTTTACTTATGTCCTGGTCGTCATTTATGCTCCCTATGTCCCGGTGCTTTGTTGATTGCTAATCGAACATTCCTTTTGTCCTGGTCGCTTTCTCTTTGAGTGTCGTCATTTATTTTTTTCTTTTTTAGTTCTTTTAGTTTTTACCTTTTTTAGTTTTTTTTAGTTTTTTAGATGAAAATTTTTTTTAGTTTTTTCCTTTTTTTCTTTTTAGTTTTTATTGGTTTTTACCTTTATGTTAGCTTATTTTTCAGTTTTTTCCTTTTTTCTTAGTTTTTTTTTATTTTTTATTTTTTTTAGTTTTTTACCTTTTTTTAGTTTTTTTAGTTTTTTTAGTTTTTTTAGTTTTTTAGCTTTTTTACTTTTTTTATTAGTTTTTAGTTTTTTTGTAGTTTTTGCCTTTTTTTAGTTTTTTCAGTTTTTTTTTTAGTTTTTTATTGGTTTTTACCTTTATTTTAGCTTATTTTTCAGTTTTTTCCTTTTTTTTAGTTTTTTTTAGTTTTTAGTTTTTTTAGTTTTTTACCTTTTTTTAGTTTTTTTAGTTTTTTTAGTTTTTTAGATTTTTTATTTTTTTTTATTAGTTTTTAGTTTTTTTTGTAGTTTTTGCCTTTTTTTTAGTTTTTTTAGTTTTTTAGCTTTTTTATTAGTTTTTAGTTTTTTTTGTAGTTTTTGCCTTTTTTTAGTTTGACAACTTATTTTTATATATATAGATAGTTTTTTTTTTACTTATGTCCTGGTCGTCATTTATACTCCCTGTGTCCCTTTGCTTTGTTGATTGCTAATCGAACATTCCTTTTGTCCTGGTCGCTTTCTCTTTGAGTGTCGTCATTTATTAGTTTTTTCCTTTTTTTTTTAGTTTTTTATTGGTTTTTACCTTTATTTTAGCTTATTTTTCAGTTTTTTCCTTTTTTTTTAGTTTTTTTTTATTTTTTATTTTTTTTAGTTTTTTACCTTTTTTTAGTTTTTTTTTAGTTTTTTTAGTTTTTTAGCTTTTTTACTTTTTTTATTAGTTTTTAGTTTTTTTTGTAGTTTTTGCCTTTTTTTAGTTTTTTCAGTTTTTTTTTTAGTTTTTTATTGGTTTTTACCTTTATAGTTTTTTTAGTTTTTTAGCTTTTTTATTTTTTTATTAGTTTTTAGTTTTTTTTGTAGTTTTTGCCTTTTTTTAGTTTTTTCAGTTTTGACGTCACCTGATCCAGTTTTTTCAGGTGACGTCACCTGACACATCCATCCATCCATCCACAGACAACTTATTTTTATATAGATAGATAGATAGATATATATAAAAATAAGTTGTCTGTGTGTGGATCTGTGGATCAGGTGACGTCATGTTTCGGCTGACGTCATGAAATTAGTTGCCATCATTTTTGCTTTGAAGGTGACGTCATTCAAGTTATATAAGACATATATTCGCGTAGAATTCTATTAATGTTTAAGTTTACAATGACTGATGAAGATGCTCAAAGAGTCTATGCCAAAAAACTTGCTGCTGATAGAGAAAGTCAGAAAAGAAAGCGTGCCGAGGAATCAAAAGAACAGCAAGGAAACAGGCTTGAGGCAAAAGAACGCAAAACCGCGCAGTTAGATGAAGATCCACCTGGACAGCGAGAGTCAAAACATATTAAAACTGAAAATGATAGCGATGATGATTGGGTTTGGGATTTTGACTTGGAAAAGGTCATCAATGACTACCAGATTTTAGTTAAAAAAACAAAGGTTCGGCGATATGTATTTCATAGTGAAGCTGAAAAATAAAGAAGAAAAAGAAAACTGAAAAAAGAAAAAAGAGAAATTACAGACTGGGATACCGGGACACAAATGACGACCGGGACACAGGGAATATAAATGACGACCAGGACACAGGTATTTAAGAATATCGTTCAAAGACAAATTTTTAATTGTAAGAAGACCGTTGAAAGAGAAATTTCTAATTGTAAAATGACTGAAAAACCTACAATGGCAACGGTACCACCATCGAAGTAGATAACCAGTGGGTTTACGGCCAAACTACCATCTTCAAAGATACCACGATAGGAAGACTCTACACCGTTCACCCCAATCAACATGAATGCTTCTTTCTACGCCTGCTTTTGGTGAATGTACCCGGTCCGACATCCTTTGAGTATTTGAGAACTGTAAACGGTACTATACATGACACTTACCGTAGTGCATGCCAAGCTCTGAATTTATTGGAGAATGACCAACACTGGGATAACTGCATCAATGACGCGTGCGAAACGTCAACCCCAAGTCAAATTCGTACACTTGCTCTCCATCAGCTCCTACAGAGTTATGGGAAAAATATAAGTCAAAAATGTCCGAAGATATACTCCATCGAAAACAGCTAGAGACGTCAGAAATGACTTTTGATTTTACATCAGAAATTTATAACGACACTAGTTATTATAGAAGATTTGTGCGTACGTATGGCAAATAAACCTCTTCAGGATTTGGGAATGCCTTCACCTAACCGTATCGCTGCTCTTTCGACATGTGTAGAATTGGATCGTGAACAAAGTTACAGTACGAGTGATCTATTGTCGTATGTACAAAATAACATTTCGCACCCAAAAATATAGACGTCCACGAAATCAACAATATTGTTTTGACCAAGATTCGAGACCAGGCAGTCCTTTGCAAGTCAGTCGACACAGTTTTGGAACCAAATGAAGCGGTTAATTATCCATCTGAATTTTTAAATTCCATATATCTTTCAGGGTTTCCACCACACGTGCTACAACTAAAAATAGGCGACCCACCAAAGCTTTGCAATGGCACGCGACTTGCCGTAAAAAAAACAATGGAAAGCCTAATAAAGGCGACAATCTTGACAGGGCATTTTGAGGGTAAGGCTGTTCTTATTCCTCGCATTCCCATGATTCCAACGGATCTGCCTTTTCAATTTAAAAGATTGCAATTCCCAATTCGATTAGCATTTGCAATCACCATTAACAAAGCTCAAGGTCAATCATTAGAAAAATGTGGTATAGATCTTAATACTGATTGTTTTTCCCATGGACAATTGTACGTTGCATGTTCGAGGGTCGGTAAACCTGACAATCTATTTATATGCAGCGACAATTGGACAGCGAAGAATGTTGTATATTCGTAAGTTTTACGCAGTTAATTTGTATTGTATCCATCTATCTATCTATCTATATAAAAACGAGTTGTGTGTATGCATGTTTGTTTGTTTGTAAAAAGAGCGTTTGCATATGAAGTCATTATTAGTGCATACGGCTTTGTATATGCACAGACAATGGGAAAGCCAAGAATGTTGTATATTCGCAATTTTTACGTAGTTTAACTCCTGCAGACGAAATGAATGCTTGCCTGAAAAATTCTAATTTATGGGCACACGTAAAAATATTAAAATTAACTACAGATATGCGTGTCCGATTGCAAAACGATG